>NC_139238.1:45072357-45316536 GCF_977018435.1 Lepisma saccharinum
CCTCAGAAAATGACAGGAAATATTTTGTTTTTAAATTTGTTTTACATATTTAATATTATTGTTGCGTGTCTGTCTGAACAAAAATTAACGTAGCACAGTGACGTCCTTGCTGTGTAACAACATAATATTTTTTTTGTTTGAGGACACGTGAGACGAAGTTATGTGTTCGGCACCTCTTCTGACATGTCGAGTGTTCTATTTTTGTGTGAGCTATTCTATTATTTTTTCCTTAAATTTCGTCTTCCTGGATATTTAAAGCCAGTTGAGGAATCTATTAGTCAGTGTCATATGTTTACTGTGTGTAACTAAGTTGTATGTGATGATAACAACAAAGAACGTATTAACAACCATGACGCCATAATGTGTCGCTTAACGTATTTACTAGCCTACACGTAATTTACGCCATTGTGATGCAGTTTGTTAAGCATTTTCTGTCTTTCAAAAATACGGTTCGTGTGCTTGTTTTCCATTATAAGCTAATGTGAAATTGATCATGTTGAAAAATATTTCAAATCTTTTGTTCCAACACAAATGCTTTAGCATCGACTTCTACTCCCTTTTTGCATGATTTGTGAGGATAATAACGTCTTTGATATTACTATTACTACTACTACTACTACTAACAACAACAACAACAATATTAATGTATTTGTATTATTATTATTATTATTGACACGTTTATCCTGGTAGTTCCCCCCCGAACAAAAAAATCGTGGTTGCGTCTCTTGGTTGCTGATTGTTGGGTAGGGGGGGGGTTGGGTATGGGTGAGTGGAAATGCGTCCGTTACTTTGGACCATAATATTGCACACGCAAAAATATCCACATTTTCGGATCTGGCCTATCCGCTATCCGCTCGAATGAGCTCATCAGCCCTGTGTCGGTTGTCGTCAGTCACAGATGTTGATGGCCTGCCAGTCCTTCACTTGTTCGCTCATTCGGTTTCTCCCACTTTGAACTTAACTGTACTTCGTGACATGAGATTCGAGGACCTACAGGAGATTAAAACAGCTATGAACAGTGGAGCAGGGAGTGTTCTGTGGAACTTTTCCAAACTTTTTTTGACGCCTGGTAAAACGCTCGCTCAAATGCATCGAACGTGCTGGGAACTATGTGTAAGGGTAACTTGACACTACAGGCAAACTCTATGTATGTTCATTGTTTCAATTTTTCCATTATCAAACAAATTATAACTCAACAGACAGAACTTTTTGATGCCCCATCGTATTTTAATATGTTACTGGATTCAACATATTTGTGTCAATTGACACATACGTGTTCTGTGTGTGGATAAGATAATTATTTGTTCTTCTCAAATGAAATCACAGGTAGCTGTGCAGAGAACGTTCCAGAGAAACGTGTTTATGATCTCGCTAAAATCGATACCTGAAACGAGTACTCAATAGTATTTAGATGTAACCATTTAAGCTCAATTTGCAGCATAACAGATGTACTATGTAAAATGTAAAGAAATCTGGGTAACAGTAGTATAAGCCGGAGACACATAAAACTCGGTTGTTTTCAAATAAAAATCATTGCTACTTACCTCATATGCATAGCGGAAGATTTTTCAAGCTGGCCATAACTTTTTTCATGAAAAACACGTTACTTTTAACATTATAATCATTTATTGGTCGTTGCTAATTCGGCGGGCAAATCTTGACTCACGTTGTCTATCGTAGCTGATATGCAGTATCGTCAGCTGATGTGCAGTGTTTCCAAACTTATGAACCGATAAATGCCGCACAAACTATTCACAAAAGGTTTTTAAGCGAAAATTGAGGCTAGACTCTACTTTACGTCCTTATCTGCATGATGATTGCTTCTTTGCGTTCGCTGTGCGCGATCGTGGTGCGGCACCCGGCATCTCTTTGGGTAAGTACCTTTTTCTTTTTACACTTTCTGTTCACGATAGCCCCACTATCCACTCACGGGGTCGAGGTATGCCTACGAGGTTAGGTTAGGCCTGTTAGGTTAGGTTCCATTAGCACTCATTTCACCCCTAAATATGTGCTTCATCCTCTGGGATATACGTTGTTGAATTCCTTATAAAATAAGCTTTCCAACGATATATGACACGTATTCCTTAGGAAAAGGACGTAAACTAGAGTCTTACCTTTTATTGAAAAAAAAACAGCTCACACGTCATCTTGTCAAACTTCCGCGTGGTTGCTACACTGTGAGGGGGTTACATAACCAAACGCACGGAACATTTGATTCACGTAGTCGACGGTAATGGCGGCACGAGCTATCGCACAACGGAGATGCATGATTGACGAAAAATACCTTATTTACAGGCAAAATACGTAGCATGATTATATAAAAAAAATATCTCCGGCTTCAGAAAGTCCTCAAGAACACAATTCCGTAAGTACTTTCTCTTCTTTTCTCCTGTAAATTTTAAGAAATCTGTCTCCGACTTATACTACTGTTACCGAAATCTGTTATTCACTTTTGGTTCATTTGCTTCACTTTTCAACTCTTGGCTTAATTGCAATGATGAGCATATGAAATTGACCATTGGACTATCAGAATGATACATACATTCATGCCTCTGGACTCGCAGCACGCGCACCACACTCACCATCCCGCCAGAAAGACAGGCAACCTGGAAAGGGCAAGCTTGCTAGCGAAGCTCTTGCGCTTGGATACAGATAATCCTCTGCAAGATTGTCCTTGGACTTTCTGAGTGTTCCTCTACAGCCGAAACTCTTAACAAAAGTGTAGTAATTTTACCAGTTGTTAAATGCGTTTCACATTTTCTCTTGATGAGGAGTTCATTTTATAAGTAATATTATAGATGTTGGTTCTTTCAATTTGATTACTGGGGTTAGTTTTATTGTTAATTTCTTAGAAGTGTTCATAGCCTCAGTGCCAACGTAATCATTGATCATTTCGTTTAGCTACGAAGGAACTCGCGGTCAAACAGTCAATTACGCCCACCGCCTGGACAAGAAGTGACACGTTAAAATTCCCCCTCCTCAATGCAGCCATTAGGAAAACAGGATTTTGTCAAAATAACCGTTCTGCGCTGTGATTGCACACTGGTTAGTACAGCGACTCCACTGTAAGCTCTCTATAAATTTAATTTCCAGGGTCCACAGTAACTCACCAAGATTGAATAAAATCCAACAAGTTAAAGGTAATTTCCAGCCTGATTAGACATGGAATCGCTCGTGTTCTTTCCTCAACAATTGAAAGTACAATAATTGCACTAATATCACTGGACAACAAATTTTAATTCTCTGTTAAATGGATCAGAAGAGGTGATTCTTATATTTTCCCCCGCTTATTTCAAATATGTTTACTGTTTTTCTCTATCGGGCACAGATTTTTTGTAAAACTCATTTCTTGTTGTAATAAAATAACTTTGTTTTATTGAAAATAATATTTGTTACAGATTCTGTATACTGACCTGAAATGTACTTCTTAAGGATTTTATGCTGTATTTAGCTTGAGGAACATATCTCTTGAGAGTCCAGGAGTAGTCGGCTTACATTCGTGGGCTCCATTTACCTTGGTAACGGTATTCCATGGTGTATATCTTCTGATGAGTCCAAATTTTAGACCAACCATAGGCGCCGACTCCATGGGGCTTGGGGGGGGCTCGAGCCCCCCCAATGTTAACGATGTGGGGGCAGAGCCCCCCAATAATTTGCTTAAGAGGATCTAATGTATTACTTTGCTTCTCTTGTAAAGTTTACTTTGAATTGTGCCACATGAATTTAACTTTAAATACACATTTGAAATGTTCTAGAAAATCAACGCTGGGGGGGGGGGGGTGAGACTGCTAAACCATCAACTTTGGGGGCGGGCTATGACCAGAGACAGCAAAACACATGAGGGAGGTTATCTAAGTGTCTCCCTCCGATTTCCATGAAACGTGGCAGGTGTATAGAGGGGTCCAAAGGAAGAAATACTTTTTTTTTTGTTTCGGCTAACCACGCTCCGTTACCCTGCTCTGGTCCGTCTTTGTTATGCCCATGCCTGTCCGGGAACAACGTTGTCTATGAATTCACCATCTCTCTACAATTGCACTGCGTTTGGACAATCCTACAGTTCTGTGCTGTGTGTGTTCCAATTCTATGAGCGTGTTCTTCCTATGCCAGATTTACGTGGTTTCGGGGTCAGATTCCCACTTAAATTTCTCCTCATCTTGACATTTGAGATTGCCCCCTAAAACCGTTTTTGACCTGAAACAAAAAAACACGTATTTCTTCCTTTGGCCCCCTCTATACACCTGCCAAGTTTCATGTAAGTCGGAGGGGGACACAGGGGTCAGATCACCACTTCAATTTGAGCTCATCTTGACATTTGAGGGGGGGTGGGGTTGCGTCCTCAAACAGTTTTTTAGCCGAAACAAAAATAACACGTATTTATTCCTTTGGCCCTCTCTATACACCTGTGAAGTTTCATGGAAATCGGAGGTGGACATTTAAATAACCTCCCTTGTAAGTATATAATTATGAGTATTTTTAACATCAGGGCCGGATTAAGGTGGGTGTTATTGATGCTGCAGCATTAGACCCATTCCTGAAATAGGCCCAGATGAAAACAGACGAGAATTTTCCGAAAGCTGAACAGTTTTCTTTTGCCATATTAAACTGAAAATAAATCTTAGAATGAAATTTGGAGCCCCAATTTCGAACGCCTAGACACAGCGTTACTTATTATACAGTTACTATTATTCTTTGCGCTGTGACGTAACTATAACGTCGTTGTGTTTATTGTTCACCGAAGATTTGAAGTTAATGCTATCAATTTTACGTTAAACAGTTTACATAGTAATTTAGCTGCGTTTTTTTTGCAATATCTTGGCGATTGCTGCCACTTTATTATTGTTCGGTAAATGCGACGTAGTAAATTTTTCACCTTGAAAGTTAGTTCACAGAAAGAATCGACGGTATGCAGAATCAGGCCCAATTTCGTCTTAATCCAGCCCTGGTTAACATGTTTACTAAAGAGTTTCAAAAGACGATGTGCATGAACTAGGGGAGTGGATGGGACGTTCGGGCTACAAATGGCTCTTCCATGACATTCAGAACGAGATCGTTGATATGTTAGGGAGATCTGTTTTGCGCTCCGTGGTAGCAGATATTAAAAGTCTGGAATGTGAACAATTGACATTCTGCATTCGAACTGTGAATGAAAATTTTGATATTTTTGAGGAATTAATGGGCTTTTACGAGATTCCGAACACCGAGGCAAAAACTTAAAAAAGGGAGGGAGGGAGTCATTCATTAATTTATTTCAGTGATCAGAGCCCCCCCAATAATTTTGACAAGTCGGCGCCCCTGAGACCAACAAATGTATTTTCAGGAACATATTGCATCCTAGTTTCTGTACTTATCAAGAAGCTACCTAACAAGTTATTTGTAGTTATCTGCCTTGTGATTTCAGAGGAAATTCTTTACAACTTCTTGGAATGATCCCCTTGCTGTCAGTATCATTCAAACATGGGAAAGGCTGGACTGTGAGCAAGAGGCCTTCTAGCCGAAGAGATATCATAGTATATAATGATATGCCAAGTCTTCGCAGTTATTTCAGAGATTTTTGTAATTCAAAAGTAGCAATCCGTGGAGTCGTTCAACGGTTTTTTCCAAATGGGCACTCCGAATGACATGTGACAAACTCTTTCAGCCACATATAACAGTTTCACATATGAAGCACAGCAGATATAAGAGGCCCAAGATTTATCCTGGTCACCTACTTCGCGAAGGTGACTCACCGCAGGCGTGAATACATGGGGAGCGTTTTTGGATCTATTATTATGCCTAATGTTTTTGAAACTCAAATGTTCTTTTATCACCCAGTTTAGTGTCGAGAATATTTTTCAAAGTATTTGAATGAACTCTATTCTCAGATGAGTCAATCGCAACTGGACCTACAGTTTCAATTTAGATCCGAACAACGGAGCAATGTGCCTCAATAGGGGATCGAACCCCAGACCCCTTGAGAGAATAACTCTATTCCCCTGATTGCCCATCCAAACAAGTTTAAGAAAATAAATATTAATGCCATACAAAAATACGCATGTTCAATAAATCAGTACACACATAATGTAGTTTTTACTCATACTTTTTTTTTCTTTTCACACAGTAATTAATAACCATCTATTCCAGCCATGGACACCAATTTTTGTGAAACAATACGCTAATCTCTAGAACATGGAAGTCAGCTAGGTTCCTTGTTACAGTAACATAACTTGTTTACATAAAACAGTCTAAGTGTAGGTTATATAAAGGCTTCTCGATGAGGTGAGGTAACCGATTGAAATTCACCCATCTCAACTGTAGCTTCTGAATCCGCCTCTGACTCAACGCATATGTAACAAAAATTGTTTGAGTGGTTAACACACTTATGAGGCACCTTTAAACACACTGTATATAACACAAAATATGCACAAATTATTTTCAACAAACTTATTTATTCCAACTACTTTAATGACCTTTTAAATGTTCATGTAGGAGATAAATCAGAAGTAAATGAAGTCCACACAGCAGAACCTTTAGTTCCAGAACCTAACTTGACTGAAGTTAAAGATGCTATTAAAAGGCTAAAGAATAACAAAGCACCTGGCATTGATTTAATACCAGCTGAGTTAATTAAATATGGTGGAAATTCATTAATATGTCAAATTCATAAATTAATTTGTTTAATATGGAATAAAGAAGAAATCCCTCAACAGTGGAAAGAATCCATAATTGTTCCTGTGTTCAAAAAAGGTGATAAAATGAACTGCAATAATTACCGTGGAATTTCTCTACTCTCAACAACATACAAAATATTATCTAACATTATTTTAACAAGACTTACCCCATATGCTAATGAAATTATAGGTGATTATCAATGTGGATTTAAACGTAACAGATCAACTACAGATCAAATTTTTCACATCAGACAGACACTTGAAAAAAAGTGGGAATATAATCAAAATGTCCATGAGCTATTCATTGATTTCAAAAAAGCATATGATTCGGTCAAAAGAGATAAATTATATAATATATTAGTCGAGTTTGGAATACCTAAGAAGCTTGTTAGTATGATAAAAATATGCACCAGTGAAACAGAAAGTAAAATTCGTGTGGGTATTAATATGTCTGACAAATTTACAATTCATGATGGGTTAAAACAAGGAGATGCATTATCTCCATTGCTCTTTAATTTTGCCTTAGAATATGCTGTAAGGAAGGTAAAAGAAACTAAAGAGGGACTAAAATTAAATGGTGTGACTCAGTTGTTAGCATATGCAGATGACGTAGACTTACTGGGGGATGATGTGAATACAATTAAGAATAATGCTAAAATATTTTTCAAAACTGCTAAAGAGATAGGTTTGGAAGTTAACAAAGAGAAAACTAAATATATGCTTACAGGCCGCAACCAAGTGTTAGGTAATTATCAAAATCTAATTATTGATAACAACTCGTTTGAACCAGTTTCAAAATTCAAAAACTTAGGAGTAATATTAACAAATGAAAATTATATTAAAGAGGAAATAAAAAGTAGGCTTAATTCAGGAAATGCATGTTACTTCTCTCTTCATAAACTTTTGTCTTCTCGTTTAATATCTAAGAAACTAAAAGTTAAAATATACAAAACAGTAATTTTGCCTGTAGTATTATATGGATGTGAAACTTGGTCCCTTACATTGAAAGAGGAACATAAATTGAGAGTATTTGAAAATAAGATCCTTAGGAAAATCTTTGAACCTAAAAGGGTTGAGGAGACAGGTGAGTGGAGAAGGTTACATAATTTAGAACTACATAATTTGTATTCATGTCCAGATATTATTAGAATAATTAAATCAAGAAGACTTAGGTGGGCAGGCCATGTGGCACGAATGGGAGAGGAAAGAGGAGTTTACAGGATTCTTGTTGGGAAACCTGATGGTAAGAGACCTGTAGGAAGGCCAAGACGAAGATGGAGGGACAATGTTGAGATGGACCTAAGGGAAATCGGTAGGGATGGAAAAGAGTATATAGAACTTGCTCAAGATAGGGAAAGATGGAAGGCCTGTGTTGCTGCAGCCATGAACCTTCGGGTTTAAGAAGGCTAGGGAGTTAGTTAGTTAGTTAGTTAAACTTATTTATTCCACATACGTAAGAGAGCTGGATTTCAAGTAAAATGTTACAATTGCTGTTTATCCTGATGGTATTTGATCTTTGTTGTCAACTATTCCATTGTTGTAATCAATGAGTGCTTTCCGCAGAAACATTTTAAGCAAAGCAAGTCACTTTCATTCAAGTTTTGAAAGCCGTAATGCTTAGGTGGTAGAGCAGCCCAAGGCTAAATCTCGCTCTGTAGTAAATAAAAAGACTTTTCAATTCAATTCAATTCAATTCAATACCTTAATGATAAAAATTGGCTACAATGAGAAAAAAATGTAAACGCGTTACAAAAAAATGAAGCCCGATAGAGAAAATCTGACTTCATATTCTGAATCAGAATAACAAAACACAAGAATCAGTGAAATTTTTTCATTTAACAAAATCATTGTTGACCAGTTATTCGGAATCAGTACATTTTTATTCACCTTTATTGTCGGGAGAATTGCAAATGTACATATAATAATGCTGTATTGTGTCCGACTGTATGATATATTCATCTTTACGTAATAAATAACATCTGTCATATATTTCCCGGCAGCCTATTCGATATTACCCCCACTGGTCGAGATAAAAATAGGTCCTGTGATTCTTTTGTTTTCATATTTTTACTTATAGTCTAGGGGCATTCAATATTTGTATAGTCCGTGGGTTTTTGAATGAAGGGAATATATGACTACCGGCAATTCGTTGATAGTGTTATACACAATCATGTACTACCAGCAGTGATGTGCCGTAGACTATAAGTTTACGTCTACATGCGTTGTCTACACGTAATCTACGCTTACATTGGGTTGTAGTTTACATAGACTACGTAGACAATCTAAAGTGCATTAAAATTAATTCTAAAGGCTTTCATGAAAGGAAAGTGACATTTTCAACTATATTGGTTCCTAACAAACTGAAAAGAATCCTATTTACAACAATTTCTTTTCTCTTCTTTCATCAACGATGGAAGAAGATAAATAGTATGCAAAAAACAACAACAGATGGCAGTCGTGAGGCAAGAGTGGTCTTTTCCCCATAAAACACTAGAATATTTCCTATATTAGGTTTCATCCTAGGTGAGAAATTGTTCGAATTTGGAAGAAAGAGTATGAAAAGTTCTCCTCACACATCAGCAACTGATAGGCAGTATAATATTTTTATTCCACGGCGCCCTTTGCTAAATTATCACCTTTCGCCACGTTGTTTACATAGATTACGTAATATACGTGTATAAAATAGTCTACGTGTAGAATGTAGACTTTCGTTGTTTAAGAGGTAGATGCACATCGCTGACTACCAGGTGTTTAACCCGCAATTGTGGCAGAAGGCCTCTGTGACGTCATAAATCCAAGATGGCTACCGCTTCTTCCCCAAATAAGAAAATCCATCATAACTCCTTTAATAGTGGTTCTGGATTTTTTTATAGATAAATGTTTTGTTCAGAATTGAAAGAGAAACAAAAATTACTCCTACAGTTTGTTTCATATCTCGCTCTGCTATGGATATATATCCAGTGAAACTATTTCGTGCCCATTTCTGAAAGGATTCTATGCATATTTTACACTTTACTTGACATTCTGACATATAAAGGGGGAAAATTACTGCCTGTGATATTTTGTTGATGCCTACTAGCCTATTGTGGCGTATTGCCTGTGTGACATCCAAGATGGCTGTCTCTGCTGACATTAACAAACAAAAACGACCATATGACCTTAACTCCTTTAGGAGTAATTTGGACCATTTGTAAGTTTGTTGGATTTTTACACGAAGGGAAGACATGTACGTGAAGGATGCTTTCATTTGGAGGCATGCAATCATGCATTACAATGTGTCAGAAACCATACACGACGTTCGGAATCTAAGATGCCTGCTGTGGAGGTTCGGCACATGATATACTGTCCATAACCTGATTTAGAGTTCGATTATCAGATTTTTCCAGAGGCATTTTCTGTTAATAATTAAAAAGTGAAAATATTATAATTCTCATAACTACAGTAGTGTCCAAAAGTTAAGCATAACTAAGATATGAGAAAATGTTTTATTAATAAAGTGACAACTGCATAAAACAGTGAAAATTAATGAAAACGTTATATGGTATACAACAGAGTAGAATGCACGATATTAACAATTGTTTGCTCCGGAAATGTCTTTGGTGGAGGATCGAGAGCTAACTCGTCTCCTTAAGACACTGCAGGATGTATGTCTGGGGACCTTGGTGGCCAGTCCATGCGGTGAATTTATTCACCTTCAAGAAAGTCATCCACCAATTTGGTTCGATGAGCACATGTATTATCATCTTTTCATCCTTGAAGTTGAAGTCTGGGCAGTAAGAAGAGTACTTCGTTTATGTGCCTCTGGGCAGTAAGAGTACCTCCAGCAGAGACATGCAGCTCCTTACGTCCATTGAGCATGATGTCTTCCCATACCAGTATTCGATCTCGACCAAACTGATCCCTTTCCACGATATTTCTTGGATTAAATCGTGATAGAGGTTCTCTCCAGATGAATGTGAGACGGGAATCATTTTGCAAACTGAATATGAACTGATCTGTGAAAGATCACCTTCCTCCGTTCGTTCAGGGTCCAATTTCGATGATGCCGACTCCAACTGTAAGCGGGGCCCTTTTGTGCACTGGATCAAGCAGGACACACACTACTGGACATCTGGCATAGAGACCAGCTGTCCTGAGTCTCCGGTACACAGTTTGGCGAGAGAAACTCTAACCCCTAGGTGGCTGCAAGCTTTGAAGACAGATGTCTTGCAGGCATCGTCCGGTTTCGTCGTACAGTTAAAGTCAGATAGCAGCCCTGTTGTGGCGTTTCTACTTGTTGACAACCTTTTTCTGACGTACCATGAACATCTACTTTGTTTTGGAACCGTCGCCAAAGCCTGGAAATGACTGTTGCACACTCAACGCTGCCGTGACTTCAGTCTGTGTTTGACCTGCTTCCAGACGTCTGATGATTCTTCGCTGACGGCTTTGTGCCATGTTCTTACTGTATATTGAACACTTTACCAAGAGATTGTCCTCCGATCACAATGAGCGTTCGATACAGAATGAGGCACTCTTATTCTGATATGTTGTGTTTTGTTCACCTTTCAATCATGGGTCTATTTGACACTAGCAGTACTGTTGCCTATATGCGTAAGGTGAGGTACACTCCTTGATGATTATTTATGGTGATCGTGCAGATCTCCCCCTTCCATTTTTCTACTTTTTGGACACTACCGTGATATGGTAATGGAGTAATGACGTCGCCTGTCATCCTCACTTTCAATTCTCCCATCAACAGCCTATTGAGATGGTAGATTTGGATGATCCTTTTCTGCTTTTAATTGACTCCAATACTTGGAAATAACTCCTTCAGATAAAAAGTGTGAGGGGCACTTTGGTTGGAGCAAGACGTGATCCTTGAACATCCCTTTTCGCAAACAGATGAGACACTCAAATATCAACCTCACTTCCACGAAGTACACCCTGGACTGCAGTTTTGCAGACTAACATTACTCTTACGTCTAGGGCTTCCCCGGAAGCACAGTGGTATCGTCTCGCCTTGTAATCAAGGCGTCCCAAGTTCGTTACCCGGTGGGTGGAGGCACATATAGCAGTTCAGATCCCACTTTAAACTGTAGGTCCAGTCCCAATTAGCCTTACTGTGCATAAAGTAGACTTAATAAAAATAACAACTCAATCATTCAATCAATGCTCTGGCATCTGGGCCCATAGATTTGAGTTGTGTGCTGCCCATATGTGTTTGTGATTGTCCTTTCATCTATTTCATCTTATAATTCATTTTCATCTTTGAAAGCAGCAGAGACTAAAAGTAAAATAAATCAATTCATTCTTTCAGTCTGTCACCTTGTTCATCGAATACAGGAGAAACAAGATTTGCAAGAGATTCAAGCCATCAAATGCGTTCAATAACAACTTTTTTGCCTTCTTTGCAAGTACAAACACAAACTGGAATGTCATTAATATATAGTGAGAACGCTGCCACCAAAGTGACCCTCACACCTTTCACCAGGAGGAGTTACTTCCAAGTATTGGAGTGAAATAAAAGCAGAAAAGAAACATCCAAATCTACCATGTCAATAGGCTGTTGAATGGAGAAGGAAGAAAATGTGGATGAAAAAAAAAATAATTCTTGTCATTTTCACACCACCTAGAACTTCAGAGAGGATTACAGTTGACATGTGGTTGCGGAAAGAGAAAATGTTCATACATATGCCGGGACCAGTCCTGCGACGTACTGAACTGTGTTTTTGTAGTGCAGATGAAGAAAAGTGTGAAAACAATGACTTACAGGACAGAGACTCAGATCAGAGTGACGAGGAATTTGAATAAAGTGACTGTATTGATGGCATGATATTTCCCAAATGTTTACAACCACTCTCAATCTTTCAAAAGACAATGCGAGATTCACAGGAGATGTTATTACTCCTTTACTGTAATATTTATAATAATAGTAATGATAATGATAATAATGATAATAATAATTAATATTTTTCACGTGTTACTTATTAACAGAAAATGCTTCTGGAAAAATCTGCTAAACGAACTTTAAATAGGTTATGGACAGTATTTCATGTGCAGAACCTCCAAGGCGACCATCTTTGATTTGGGAAGTCATGCATAGTCTCTGACACATTATCCAGCAAAACACCTGTAGTAAATCACGATTGCATGCCTCCAAATGAAAGCATCGTCCACACACATATCTTCCCTTCGTGTAAGAAGCCAACAAACTTACAAATGGTGAAAAGTACTCCTAAAGGAGTTAAGGACATATGGTCGTTTTTGTTTGTTAATGTCTGCAGAGGCAGCTATCTTGGATGTATGGTGTCACACAGACAATACGCCGCAATAGTAAGCATCAACAAAATATCACAGGCAGTAATTTTCCCCCTTTATATGCCAGAATGTCAAGTAAAGTGTAAAATATGCATAGAATCCTTGCAGTAATGGGTACGAAATAGTTTCACTGGATATATCTCCATAGCAGTGCGAGATATGAAAAACACTGTAAGAATCAATTTTTTTCCTTTTTCAATTCTAAACGAAACATTTATATATAAAAACATTTTCAGAACCACTATTAAAGGAGTTATAATGGATTTTCTTAGTTAGTGCATGAAGCGGTAGCCATCTTGGATTTATGACGTCATACGCCTTCTGCCACAATTGCGGGTAAAACACCTGGCAGTACATGATTGTGTACCACACTACCAACGTATTGCCGGTAGTCATATATTCCCTTCATTCAATAACCCACGGGATTACAAATGCCCTTGAACTATTAGGGACAAAAGAGTTTAAACTGAAGGTCAGTAGAGGTCAGTCCGTTGTTAAAACTTTGAATAACAATAAAAATATTTGTTATAATAATTATAATTACAGTGTTACACAATAATTATTACAAATTAATAAAAATCATAACTTTATTAGAAATTATTATTATTATTATTATTATTATATCATTGGGGAGACTTCTACTAGATCCACCAGATGAATGAATTTTCAACACAATCATTTTTCATCACTTTCAAATTCATTTCATAGAGTTTAGTATTTACACATCTCGTTCAAGAAAAGCTCTAAATGTTATGGGGAAATTTTAGTCACCAAGTTTATGTTCTGTGAACTCTCATTATAAAAAACAGAAAGAGAAGCTATAATGTAGATAAATGTTTTCGTGTTGTGTTTACGATTTCAGAACGGTTCAATGAGTCCAATGCAAATTGCATGACATGGCAAATTACAAGCGAAAAATGAAGGATGCCCCTTTCCACTTTGTAACTCAATAATGACCAAAATGTCACTTATCATGTTTTACCCCCGAGCTCTTTAGTTGTAATAAATTGTGGAATATCAAGTGCTGAAGTGACCCCTAGATACTTCCTTTGGGTCATAGCCCGTCAGATGCCACCGTTCAACTCGGTACAATTATTATTCTTAACCTTTTTTTCTTTTACTTGAAGGCTTATATTCTGTTAACACAATGCCGGACGTTTTTAAAGATGTTCTTCTTTCTCTAAGACATAACTGAAATATTCTTGAATGTGCAAAACTTTTTTAAAATCGAAAATGCAAACTACGAATCTTTAAATGCAACCTATATTATATTTAAAGAGTTTTTCTTTGATTCCGTATTTCAAAATTTGTAGGATGTAAATATCACAAACCATGAAAGGACGCACATAAAATGTCAGTGCTTCACAAACCACAATGTACGGAAAAAAATGATGGGGAAAATATATGAGATTTTATGTTAAATAAAATTTATATTTTCCTTCTAGCAATAACGGCGCCAGAACGAGGTAGGGGCAGGTGCCTTTCAGTATACCTGTCCGCCCCTTACTGCCCACAGCAAACATGAAGAACTAGATACGCTAATTATTTTTAACCCAAATATACATTTTGATGCTATTTAGTGGTATACTATTGTGTCTGCCTTCCCCGAAAACATTTCCGTCCCCCCCCCCCCTTTGCCTCCCCACTATTTTTTTCTGGTGCTGTCGCTTTGCTCTACGTAGGAGTGTGTAGTTCTTTCCACTGTATCGTTTGATATCCTCGTGTCTATTGGATGATTTTCTCTCCACACTACCCGCGTATCGGAACTGCGATAACCATCGACGGAGTTTTCTTCTCATGTGCTGATCTTTTTGATACTGGCGTCTAAATTACCTTGAAACACCATAATTATAGATTTGTGCCATAGGACGCAAGCAGCTGGCTCTTGTGGTTCTTACTTCTCGCACACCGTATTGAACATCGTCATCCGGCGTCTTCTCGCGTCAGGCTGAATGTCTTCGTGCTTAGGTGAGGTGTGTTAGTTATCTTAGCATAAATTCACAGCAGTTTTCAGGGGGTTGACCAAAAAGGCAATATTTATGCTAAGAGGTTTAGAACGAACATGCCTAACCTAACAACGAGATAATTTATTGTGATGTCAGTAGACTGCGGTGTTCAATACAGTGTCCAATAACTGAGACCCTCTTGTAGGGTATTGCACTCTTTTGGCTAATCGTGAAGATACTACGATGATCAAATTCACACTGCTACTTTCTTCCTGCGTGGTAGCGCACAATGAATGCAGACTGCACTTCTTCGATTTTCTCGTCCCCCATCTCGTGGTGCTGCCTGAGGACTGTGCATTACATGTGCAGAAACTGTTTGAGCTGCTGAATCTAATAAAATAACTTTCAACGTGTACCGTGTAACGTACCTTTCACAGTTACCTCACCAAAACCCATCATTTATTCTCGGAGACCCTGTATTGTATAGTGGGACCACAGACAAAAGAACTTACGCTGAACCGCGTGTCCTTATGGCCCGAGTTGAACGGATGGAGGGGATGATGCGCTAAGACTTCTGGCCGAAAGTTTTTTTTGTTTGTGGTCGCTTTATAGTTCTCTCTATCCCATTGAAAACAAAAAACTATTCAACTAAGAGAGATTTTTGGGAAGCGGCAAAATAGTATCCTGCGCTCCCCTGGAGATATTTGTGGTAGTAGAAAGTGCATTTCTACCCCAAAAGTCGGCTGCTATTTAAATATATACATATGTATGTGAGTGTGTATTCGTTCAGTCATCACTCGATTAGGAATACGAAAGGTCACCACATGAGTGACCAGTAAGACGTGTCATCAATTAGGTACCTTGGTAGTTGTTAACAGGCCAAAGCATACTAAAACATCATTGATAAGCTGATACGCGTATATCGTATATTCCCATCAAGTGGCTTTTTCCAGCAGAATAATGCACCTTATCACCCTATCATATAACTTAGTGCTAGGAAATTCATACTAGATTTACCTTATGGGAAATATGAACTACGAAACTCTTTTACAGATACAGAGACCATCCACGTCACTAGTCCTTGCCACACGGTGAACTCTTCTGTATTAGCATAAAAAATATCATTTTAAGTATGATAGAGCTTGCATTAAAAAACGACAACTTGCATACATAAAGAGAAAATGTAAAAATCATGGTGAAAAATAACATTAAGTATTGTTTTACATTTACTCAGGCGTAATAGAATTGAACACTCCTGGTGTACTTTTTCACCATTGGCTTTCGAGTAACACCAAGATCGAAGTCCTGGCATGCTTAGATGAGGTGTTGTGGTTACACCGACTGTGTGGTGGCAACCTAGTGTCACATTTTCTTGAGTAAAGCATTCATGACAACCATGCATTTGGCAAGCCGGTGTGTTGAAACCATGCATGCTGTGTAATATAGTATAGATATATAAATATATATTTATAAACATAGTCAAGCATAGTGAAGGTAAAACGTTTGGAATAATTACAAAACAAAATGTACGCTCTGATATTTTATTAGTTCAAAATAAAACATAGAGCCAACAGCATAACTTAGGGATTACAAATCCACATGCAACTTTGATACAAATATTATATATATATATATTCTCCTACAACAACACATATTCTTCTTTGAAACCATGCCGAACTAGGGTATCGTTTATAGAATTGAATAACTTATTTTATTAAGTAAAATATAAGACAATTTTCTTACAACTGAGGTACCATTAGTTACAAAGAAACCTCATTTTTGTTCTTGGAAAATTAACAAATTATTTAACGTGCTGCGTAAACTAGATGACTTAAATATTAACTGAAAGTTCAGTTAAAACAGTTGATAGAATAATCACTATTGTTTTTCATAAATTATGTTCCAGAAATGTCTCCCTACAATGTTCAACCTTATAAACATTTACGAACAGTTATTTAAAACTTCTTTGTGTGTACGAGTTCTTTAAGAACAGACTAGAAAAATTGATAGTCATCATAAACTTACATTGCAGTCTTCTTGTTAGTTTGACATCACCCTATGTCTATGTGAAAAAGAAAAGTATATTTGTAATTTCAATTTTGCATTTAATTATGGGATCATTCCGCTTTCCAATATGCAACAACATATTTCGACTGAACCCTGACCATGAGCTGAATACTTTCAAACTCCTGTTCTTACTCTATAACTATAGTATTATCTTTCACCGTGTGACTAGCATATAACTTGTTTCCTTGGGATATATCCCATCTATGCATATTTCATATATGCAACGACCAAGAGTCGGAAGGAAAGAAATCTATTAACCCAAAATGTGGGGGGAAATCTGAAAAACGTGATTGTCTTTTTTCTCATGTTTACTGTAGACAAAACTTAAGTTCATAATTATCAATCGTTACTTGTTATGACCACCCTTAATATCCTTCCTATCGTCTTCTTGTCTAAATAACAGAGAAAAAGAGAGAAAAGCAGTTAGGCAGGCAATAAAAAATATAAATTAAGCTTGCATAAACCATATTCAAAATCAGGAAAAGTAAGAAGTAAATCAAAATAGCACTGCTAGAATAAACATGTGTTAAATGAACAGAGGATAATAAGGCTTGGTAGTATAATATGGTTAACACGGAGTTTGGCTTACGCAATTGCAACGCGTGCCACGAGATGGCAGCATCAATCAAAATAATATAATTACGAAATTTCATAAATACTCTGTTTAGTAACTTAGTGCGAGTTTTTTACTTACAAAAAAATAAAAAGCTATACTTTATTGTAAGTCTTAGTATCCTCTGTTTGTTACTTTCAGTTACATTACATTCACTCACGGTAAGGATAAAATGATAAATTAAAGAGTTATTTTGATTAATACGATCCATGCATTAACTTTACGATCATTGTATTGAAATGTGTGTGTCCTTTTAAACATGGTGTAAAAGTTGAATGAATTTCCAAGCAAACTTAACGGCAGGTTAACTAAATTGAAGTTTCTTTAAACTTAGCTTATATTTGACAAAGACATGCAATAAATTCATAACAATTTCATTACAAAAATATTAATATTAAGTCCATAGCAAAGTGTTCAATTGATTCGACAGGCTTGTACGAGAAAAAAAGTTAGCCATCTCCTAATAAAATCACTATACAAAAAACTATACTCAATAATATGTCCCCGCTAAATCCATTCTTCTCTAACAAGCGCACCAACAGAGGAACCAATCAGATAGAACCTCAGCAACGGGTAACTGAACCTGATTGGCTTTCCCACTCGCGTGCCCGTTATTACGTTTTAGAGAGAAGACATCATCATTGTCTACAATCTTCTAATTTTTTTGACTGAATAACGAAGCAATATTATACTAAATCGCTGCATTAGGTCTAATATATATAAAAGTGTATGAAATATGTATGAATGTATAGGTTACTTTAACTTCTTTCCGAAAATAGTACAAGACAGATAAGAATAATGCAGAAACAATACGAAAGAAATAACGTTTGCTCACTGGAATTTTGAGAAATGAACAATTATGTACAAAATATGACAAGCATTTACAACATTAGCCATTCTCAGTCTCAGTCTCTTAGCAATTGCAACTAGTAATTGATTCATATCCCTCCCCACACTTCTACCACACACACAGTTAAAATGGCATTCTTGGTGAATACAAAGCCACGTTCTACGATCATTTTTGTGAAACTGAAATTCACCAAAACCCTTCCCAAACATGTCCGCCACCAACATCAGATTCAAAATTGTAAATACACCTACCAAATTACTAATTTACTCCATATAGTGACATTCATAACATTAAGAATAGACTCGAAGATTGAATTAAGATATCTTGCAAAGTTATCTTGCGATAGATTGGCAATTACGCCCAGCCACTATCACATTATGAGGGGTTGAGAACTGGCGTATCTCCACTTTTCATGAAAATTGAGTTAATATACTTATAACTTAGAACTGAAGTATCGAAGTTTCAGTGCTAGAAGTAAGTATCTCCTAAGTTTCAAATTCTTGCTCATAGAGGCACCACTATGTTTGTGCTTCAATAGCTAAACGTAGTACTAAACTATCTAAATGCCTTTTCTCAAAACTGTCTTGTATGGAGTTACGCCACTTGTGCTCTGAACGCCTAATATGATCCAACAGCTTCAATCAGTGGCGTCAGGTAATCAAATGTATTAGTACAACATTCATCCTATGTGGGTCATATACAGTGCCTTAAGAGAGAGGCCAAAGGGAAGCAAATGCTGACGAACAATTAGTTCCAATTTTCACAATCAGGTGGAAATGTGACGCTGAAATCTGGTGCACAGTGAGCAACATCCCGGGAAACGCTTCGTGCGACCATTGATCACACTGTCTTAGAGTTCTAAAGACTCATTCACCTTGACAGGGCGCATATTGAACACTGCTGTACGGTCATAAACTCAAATTACTGGTTGTTGTTAATTTAGCGTTACATTTCCACCTGGTGGTTAAAATTTGAACAATTTTTTTCATCAGCATTTGCTTCCCCGTGCTCTCCTTAGCCTCTATACTAAGTTTCAGCGCAATCCGTTGCTTCGAAACGGGCTCCAAAAGGCTTTGACTAGGGCAACTTTAATTGTGGACACCCGGTACATGATTCATTTGTAGACTATCGCGTATTTTACTTACCCGGTAAGTAAAATAATCAAAAAATATATGTTAAAGCATGAGGCATAATAAAAAAGTGATAATGCTATGAACAGTATAATATATAATAGGGCATCAAGCCATTACTTGCATTAATAATGGATTAAATGAACTATTGCACAGCTTATATATATATATATATATATATATATATATATATATATATATATATATATATATATATATATATATACACACACACATACATACATTTAAACACACACACACCGGTGAGTCACCTAAAATTACCACCGGAAATATTTCGTGAACAACAATAAATATTGAAAAACTGTTTTCGCAGATATGTAGGTATGAGAGGGGCTCATGAAATTAGTGGACACAATACGTTCAACTACGTAAGGAAGTACGATTTTCAACACAAACTTAGTTTTTTAATTGAAACTCCATTTTATTTTCAGCTCATTTGAAAGTACGGAAAAAAATCATTAAGAATGGCGTTTGTTACATTGTGATACGTCAAGTAGTTCTCAAGTAATTGTAACCTGAAGTTGAGCGTGAAGGTGCATCCTTCACTATCTCTGTGGGCAGAGCCGAGCGCAAATGCCGTCGCGCATACAGCCTACACGCATGTGCTGCATTTCTCCTACATTCGCCATATATAAGTATCATCTCAGCCTTTTCAGAGTTTGAAAATATTATTTTCTCAGCAACAGTTCTGACGTAAAGACACTATCACAAACGTCTTGTTAATTAGTGCAATTTGTTACGACCTTGCTTTATTTGATAAATTTGACAAATCAATTTGAAGAAAAAAATGTATAAGCTGCAAAGTTTAAATGAAAACTTAAAGATTTGTCATGACCAAACGAGAAGAGTTGATTGTTCCAATGTACTAAAAATTATGACGTAAATAAATGAACGCCAATTAAAAATTAGAAAGATGTTAATGTACTAACATTTATGTATGTAACTGATGGCGGAATGTTTAAAATTTATATTTTTTAATTACATTTTTTTTGTTAATTCAGAAAGATGTATCAGAACCTTTTAGATAATTTGTCAAAGCTTACTCATGAATAAACTACACATTGTATTGTAACCCGCAGTTGTTGGAACGTAACAACATTCCTAAGCACAACGCATAGTATGAAGAAGAGTAACATGTTTGTTACGATACCCGAATGGCGTAAAAAAGGGTATAAGTATGTAACGACACAAATCAACATGTGAGAATGTTTGTTTCAAGCGTCAACTTCACATTACAACATACGTCAGAACTATTTGATGTATTACAATGTAACAAACGCCATTCTTAATGATTTTTTCCGTAGTTTCAAATGAGCTGAAAATAAAATGGGGTTTCCATTAAATAAACTAAGTTCGTGTTGAAAGCCGTATTTCCTTACGTAGTTGAACGTATTGTGCCCATTATTTTCATGAGCCCTTCTAATACCTATATATCTGCGAAAACAGTTTTTCAATATTTATTGTTGTTCACGAAATATTCCCTGTCGTAATTTTAAGTGACTCAATCTATTTAATGTTTTATTGCACATGTAGCCTATTAATTAATAATTATAAATAAATAAATAGGTTATTATAAAAGCTGTATTTCCTCATTTCATCACTCATCTCCATCTTCGCAAATTAGCCAAGAGGCACAAAACGCGAAGTAAAATTAATTAAATCAATCAATCAATTATATAAGCTGTGAAGAGCATAATCCAGTTTAGTGGGTATATTTGTGGAATTAAAAAGTATATATATATGACAATTTAGGGTTGACATTCCTGTGTGTGTGCAAATATTTCTTGAAGTGTATCCCTCCATAATTTGAGACGTTCCTCTACTTCTGTGGTGGCGGGGGAGGCTGTGCATGTATTGCGTGCCTGCAGCGTATGAGAATTTATAGAACTTGTTTACCGATCCCACAATAATGCTCCAAAAATAAATTGTAATTCCATTCGACCTTCATTCAACTTTGATGAATTTGCGAACGAAATTTAACGAGCGTTCACTTTCCTCAGCGGGCGGACATTGACCTTGATTGAGATTGAACGAGGCCGAACGGTGATGGAAAACCTTTCATCTTCGTGAAAAATTCAAAGTATCCGAACTGCCAGAGAACTTTAGCTTTTCCTGTCACGTACATCCCCTGACGAACCCATCGATCGAGTTGTCTCGAAAGTCAACCGACCTATGATGGAGAGGTGACAGGGATCTGAAGAAATAAGGCTCAGAAGTTTTGGGGCGGTTGTGAAAATCTCCGCAGGAAACGGCCAGAAAAGTTTGCTCGCGAAATTGCAATATTTGATGAATACGTTTAAGATCCACGTGGATGGGGTCTGCAACTATCATGCAACGATGCCGAGGTCAAGTATGTTCGGCATCGTATAAAAATTTGTGGAAATATGGAAATGAAGAAACTAACATGGCATTGAACGAAAACTTTCGTTCTTGCGTGTCCATTAATCGAACATCTAAATCTACGGAGCATTTATATATTGCAGGGTTTCTTTATTTGACAAATAAGGCTACAAGTCGTACAAAGATGAGAAAGAATGCGGCGAAATCGAGAACAAAAGTGGACAGTCATTTGTTTACTCTCTCAGTCACACGGACGAAAATGTCTCCCTTCGCTCGTGTCCATGTTGCCATGATTACATCTCTCCCTGGTTACATCCTTGCTTTCATTATGTACAGTTTTAACTTTCTGATGAAACAAACACTTGGCATCGAATAAAGATGACGAAGATGGGTTGAAGAACGGAGCATAATTTGGCAATGCAGGGGCAGAATGGCATGGCAAGCAGCTGATTGCATCACCCACGCTCCCTTCGCTTGCGTTGGGTCGAAAATTAAACAACAGCATCCGAGGGTCTTTCTTTTCTTGGTAGAACAGTAAGGGTCTTGTTCGATATTGTATCCTGTTTCGAAATACAGTAAAACCTCGTTAATCCGGACTCCGATAAGCCGAACTTCGCTTAATCCGGACAGGCAAAAGGCCAAAAAATAAAAGGTTTTAAATGTGGCTAGAAGTCAACAAGAGAACTTCACAAAGAAAGGCAGTCAACCACTGATGAAATGCTGTTTCCCGCAGACTTTGTACTGTATAGTGTATTTAGGCCTATGCCCTTTAAATACACCATAATGAAAGTGTTTTTTTGCTATAAACGGAGTTTTAATGCACTTTCTACTGTTCTTTTAGGTGTTTAAGTTAATCCGGACTTTCGTTAAACCGGTCTGGTTATCCCCTCACATTATTCCGGATTAACGAAGTTTTACTGTAATTATTAATCGTTAATCCCAAAAGCGTAAAGTACTCTACAGTCACCAGAAAAAAAGAAAAAAAAAAGGCACACCTAGATCCTGAAATGCTCGCTTCCCTGCAAAGCGTTATGTGTGTTGTCTAATTTTACGGCGATAAGTGGATCTCAATAACATATTTCCAATGGCAACTTCTAACACCGCCGTAAAGTTAGGCAACACACATAACGCCTTGAAGAGAAATGAGCATTTCAGGCTCTAGGTGTCGCATTGCTGGTGACTGTACATTTGCTTACTTACGCTGTACTGTAATTTGAACTTAGAATCTTCAAAATTTCGTAGATGTAAACTTAAGAAAAAAGGTAATATTACAGCAAAAGATCACAGTCGCCAGGCTGAATCTTTTAGTCACCATGGCGACCTGGCGACTGGGATTTTTCGATCCCTGTTGGAAGGATACTTTTTCTTGCTTTGAGATACTTTGGAAAGGAGACAGAACGCGCCTTATGCCCTCCCCAAATTGGCGCTGTGGTCGTATCGAATTTCAAGATGAGACACAGATTCATCTTACCTTGGTGCCATCCTGTCTGTTTCGTATTATCAAAAATACTTCATTGTTCCAAATCTTCTTGAGAAAGTATTACTTAATACGTTTCATGTTTTTAGAAGATTTAAAACCAATTCACCCATTACTCACCTTATGGTATCACGCACCTAAAACTTCCAACTGTAGTATATATAACCTTTCTTGCTGGAATTTCACAAAAATGACAATAAATTAGTGAGAACAGTTGTACGTATTAAATTTAAATATGATGAAAATTACAATAACATTAAAAAGCACACAAATAACAGGAAAGCAATTCAAGAAGAACATGCTTGACGTATCATATAGAAGAACTGGTCAGATAATAGAGAAAAGGAATTAGGCGAAAGGAGGTAAAGATAGAAGAAAACCAAACAGAAGCAAGTCATAAGGATGGCTAAAAGAAGTCAAGAGATTGAAGATGACAGCACCACACACATAGCGAAGCCATATGAAAGAGGAAAATTATCTTCTATTACATGCTGCTGGAAGCCATCGCCACTGCATTCACGATCGAAACAGGTGGAGAAAACGATTGATTAATTTGGTTTATTTTACTTCAATTTTCTGCCAATTTTGGCTAATCACGAAGATGAGAATAATGAAATTAAAGAAGGGACACTCACAAAGAACACCCATTCGAACTCGGGAGAATTTTAGATAAGAGATATTTCGCCGCATACATTTAAGGGCGCAAAATGGTCATATTCAACGACGCACCCAACAATTTTAATTCAATCAATCAATTATATAGCACGTACAGTCACCTGCAATAAAAATAGGACACCTAGATCCTGAAACACTCGCTTTCCTGCAAGGTGTTATGTGTGTTGCCTAACTCTACGGCGGTGGTAGAAGTTGCCATTGAAAATGTGCTATTAAAATCCACTTATCGCCGTAGAGTTAGGCAACACACATAACGAGTATTTCAGGACCTAGGTGTCCCATTTTTATTGCAGGTGACTGTACGTGTGTGTCTGCATGTCTCTCTGTGTGTAATATTCGCCAAAGGCCAAACATTTACGACCATAGAGTAACGAGGTGGAATCCCCCCTCAATTCCCTTCAAATACATACGTGAGTATGTATGTATGCATATGGGTGCTTCAGGTGCGTTGATTGGAAATATCGGCCTTTTCGGTACTGTAAGTGAATGGAACATTAATAGAGTTCGATTGAGTTTTTAAAGCGGACTGTTGTTTCGATCGTGAACCATGCGAAAGAGGAAACAGAAGACTCAAAGAAGAAGAGCCGGAGAGATGAAACAGAGAGAGAGATACACCCATGCGGCTTGAGAGCGACGTACCTTCACCTCCTGGGCCTCCTGAAAGTCTATTGGAAGATCCACGATCGTCTCCGGCGATTCCTTGATCTCCCTGGCGTTCACCGTGGCGGAATTTTTCCTGCGAGCTCGAAAAATTCCGCCATGATCTTGGTCATAGTCCACCTCGACTATTTGGCTTTCGATGCTTCTCTGAGAATTATAGGATAAAGAGAATCTAATGAAAAATCAACTAGTACTGTTTTTCCTGCATGTTATTCAATAATTAAATAACGCACACGCTTAACGTCGCGTATTTCTACGATTGCTTAACCGAGGCGGGAAATGAGAGGATGTAAGATTAAAGGAGAGACACAAGAAAGTGAAAAAATCGCCTTCTTTGACGTCATTTCATCCCAGAACCTATCGCTAACCTACTTGGGCACGCTCCACACTGTTCGTAGACTCGCTAGCAAGACCGTATGTGCTACTGATTTTGAGTGTACAGTTCTGGGTTGTAACATTCTCATTCAATGGCGACGATTTGGTTCCAAAACTGGAGGGGGGGAGCAAAGACTGTATATTCCCCTTTGTAGATAAGGTTTAGCATAGTACGGGGGGCAAAACTGTGGGGCCACCGGCCCCTAATCGCCGCCGCCACTGCGCTCATTAACTTTCAATGTAATTATAACAAACCACAAGTGTCTGTTACTGTACAAAACGAGACAAAGGAATCATTTATATTTGCATTTTAAACCGTTTTCCTATGTTCCTAAATTGTGAATCAAATCACGAAATAGACAAAGGAACAACAATGAAATGTCCATGCCTTGCCTAGATATCGAAATTCAGACCCATTCCTCGTAACTAGAGCCCGGAAGTTTGGCAAAATGCCTCTTTTTATCTACTGCGTATATTGATAATTTTTTTCCGGATATAAGTTTTTTATGTTGTTTCAAATGTTTTAGAAGCCTTTTCATTTTGCCTATTTTGCCTATTTGGGACCCCACTGCCTATTTTTAATTATAATGCCTTTTTTTACCTTTTTCAACGAAATTTGACCATTTTTTAAAAAAAAATGTGTATATAAATTATTTTTCTCCCAAAAAACGTTGTTGGCATTTATTTTTGTTCCGTTTATTATGCGAATAATTTTCGCCTTATTTAAGTAATATTGAACTCACGCATGTTTCAACGTTGCTGAAGGAGAAAAGTGTGAGGCTGAGTTAGGATATTGCCTTTCTGTTAACATTTCCTTGTGCATGATTGACTGCTGAAGTGGACAGTTTGATTTCAAACACAAAAAAGATATTTCTGAAATCTCCCTCTCCTATCCGAAAATTTCAGGAAGTTGCGGCTGAGCTTAGTTTACCTCCACAACCAGTCTTGACGAGATGCGGAAACTGGATATCATCAGCTATATATTATGCTAACAACCTTGAAAAAATCAGTGAGGTGATCGATGCTCTTCCAGAAAATGAAGCGGCTTCAATTCGTGAAGTGAAAAACTCCTGTGCTATTCAGAACTGAAGAATGAACTGTCGTCTATTTTTGCACATTATGGTGCATTGCCAGAGACAATTACAAATCTAGAAAAAAGAGGTGAGACTCTTGTAGCATCCATGAGAATCTTGGATGAATCTATGCAGCAGATGATGGAAGTGCCAGGAGAAAAGGGCTCAGCTGTTGCGGAAAAGTGCAAACAGGTAGTGAGTGAAAATGAGGACTTGAAACAATTGAAAACAATTTGTGATATTCTAAAAGGTGAAAATGCTGTTATCAAAATGAGTCCAGCTACATTAGCTTGTTTTATGTATGCTCCAATAACTTCTATAGAAGTAGAAAGATCATTTTCTATTATGACAAACATTCTCTCTCACAGATGACTATCAATGAAAGTTGAGAACTTAAAAAAACACCTTGTAGTTATGTGCAATCAAGACGGAGAAAATTGAAATGGTCTTCCCAATGTAGATTTTAACATTTTGCCAGAAATTATAGATAAATGTAAGCGACTTCCAAATGTGCCTTTTTATCGGTTTATTTGCCTTTTTTTTATTTTCAGTGCCTATTTTCCACATTATAAATGCCTTTTTGCCTGCCTATTTTAATGAAAATAAATGCCTGAACTTCCGAGCTCTACTCGTAACGTACTGATCTGGCTTTGCTGGAACCTGTTAGATTTACAGCTAACAGTTCCTGCGCCAATCGGAAACGAGGAAAATATTGTCTGCTGGATAGCGAGGAGCGAATGGAAAGCACCGCTTATGCACACTCTGTTTCCACTGCGGCATTTAGTCTTATTAAGGAATATCGTTTTGCGCAGCTTTCGCGGTCTTTGGTATTCTGCTGCACTTAGTCATCGGCAATAAGAATGGGACACCTAGATCCTGAAATGCTCGCTTCCCTGCAAGGCGTCATGTGTGTTGACTAACTCTACGCGGTGGTAGAAGTTGCCATTGAGAATTTGAATTCAAAATCCACTTATCGCTGTATAGTTAGACAACACACATAACGCTTTGCAGGGAAGCGAACATTTCAGAATCTAGGGGCGTGTCCGAAAGGAGCAAGATACTTGAAGCGAACACCTTTCGAGAATGGTCTCGAGAATGGTTATGAATTTAAAGTCGTGGACTGGAACCGGAAATCTTTCGAATTGCACTTCGACTGCAGCGCCAAATACGTTCGGTAGGTAAAACTAAGAACGCATTGTTTCCCCCTCATTTTAAACACTTGCTATTCACTATAGAAATCACATAGCATTTTAAAAAGTTCTTGTACTTACATTTCCACATATCAGAAGAACTACAACCAACATCAGGCTGACTTTCCACTTCCACGATTTCAAACAATTGAACAACGAGCGAACGAGTCTAGTACACGAGTGTGCATAGTCGCTTATTGTATGCTGCGGGCTTTAATTGACGCTTTCGAACTGCATTAGGTGACGTCACTTCCGAGAAGACCTTACTTCAAGCCTGCATTCTAGACCTTTCGGACAGAGCCAAAGTGTCCTCTTTGTATTGCCGGTAACTGTACATTCAAGGACACTTCTAGGTTGTAACAATTTCATTGAAATAACAACTCAGTAGTGTCCGTGGCTGTACATTTGTGCACTGCTGGCACGTGGAGAAAGGTTAACGTTGGGTAAAGTCGTACCAAGAAGAAGAAGACTGCGCCATTGCGGTCAACTTGCGAACTAAAGTGGACAGTAATTTGTTTACGCCTCTTGCAGTCGTCGTATAGACGAATATGTTACCGTTCGCTTGTGCCCCAGTTGCACCGTATTGATAACCCTCAAATGCTTCGTTATTAAAGAATTGAATAACTAAATATTACGTGTCTGTTCTCGCTGTCGACGGCTTTTCCCTTAATGCTGATCAGTGTTTGGAAGTAACTAGTTACAAGTGACACTTTACAAACAACAGTGTACCTTTTTGAGGAATGCTAATTGTAACTAGCTACTTTCAACAGTAAAAAACGTTATCTGTAACATTGTTTTCTATGAAGTAGAAGTAAAATTATCAACAGTTACTTTACGATACTTAAATTGTGAACTTCAAAATTTGTAGCGCGGGGAAGAGCTAAATTTGACAATTCTGTTCCGAACCATGTGTCTTCTCTGGATGCTAAGGTGAGAATAATTATCGTGGATTTGCCTAACACAAGATAGCCAGGCTTCGTTGCATGCTTAATTTAGATCATCCACACTTCGTTGCAATTCGTCATTTTAATTGCAAGCACAAACTTCGGTGTTTTGGATGAATGACTGTATTCATTTAAAACGTGGTAGTCGAGTTAGAAATAATTTATTGTTTAAGATGTGGGCGTTGTTGAGCTTAATTTATAAATGAATGAACGTCCTTGTTCAATAAGAGCAAGGTTTAAGGTATAGTGAGAGCAAAATATAATGAATGATCATTCAAGCAAAGGTGACCCCCTTATTCAATCTTTTTTTGTCGTTGTAATAATATAAATATATGAAGATTTATATTGCCAAAAACATAAATGAAACACACTTGAGTCTTATTATATTAATTTTACTACAATTAATGATCATTGATTGTGTGCAATTTGTTTACAATAACATTTCCAGCAGGACGTAAATGTAAACGTAACTTGTAGTTACTTTTCGAGTACCAGTAACTGTACCTGACTTACTTTTTAAAATGAGTGTCTGTAACTCAGTTAATTTTTGAATAAAGTAACTGTAACTCAAGGCCGAATCACACTGAACTGGATTTCCAGCAGGAATGTCCTAGTTGGCCCTGAACTGACTACCTGGGTGGAATTCATGGCCACCGGGCTGGCTGCTTGACTGGTTTTGCCGACTAGGCCATGTTCTAATTGCAACTGGCTTTCTCTGCTAGATTTTGTTGAACAGCCAATCAGAGCGAACGTTTGGCCATGTGAAGATTAACTGTGAGTTTGGCAAAGGAAATTTTTTGTCTGTGGTTTCGGAGTGTTGGTTGTTTTTGTTAGTTTCTCGATAAAAGAAAAACAGATGATGTGCATGTATGTTTTCATTAATATTTAGGAATTTATTCATAGTGTTGAGATTTGTACGCGACAAATGTGATTAGCCGATAATGAAAATCCTTATTGTTACAAGTGTATTAAATGTTTGGCATATTTAGTTGAAGAAAACATTTTTTGTGAATGAATCCTGCAAATCTCATGTATGAATATACCCGAGTTCATTACAAAGCTTGTACAGTACGCATTAATTACTGTTTTTTTTTCTTTTGAGCCAATTTCCAGCTCATACGTTTCTTTTAATAATTTTAATTCTTTATAACAACAGTATTAATATTCTCCTACAACGTTCTTCAAATCGCTCTTCATCTTTTTATCTTGTCTGCTCTGCGCAATGCCTTGTGGGAACAAAAGTATACCGACAAGTATGGTAACAAGTATCGTGTGAGATATCTAGCAGGGGAGCAAGTACCACACAACTATTCCAAGTCCAACTGGAAAATCCAGCAGGAGATCTAGCCTCGTGTGATTCAGACATCAACTACAACTTTTATAACACTGAGGACGATACAAGCACGTGACGACGTGTGTTGAAGAATTCCACATATTTTGGCAACGCAGGGGCAGGATTACAAGACAAACAGCTCAGCGTATCACCAACGCTACGACTCTCTTATGATTGAAAATTCGCGACAGCGTCACATGGAAGCTTCTTGGAAAGCGATCACTAAAGCTGATAGAAAGCCATTTGTAGTAATTAATATCCCTACACATATATCACACTGAACCAAACAAACGCCCCGAAATAACAATTTATCTTTTGTGCACTGTTATTATCCAGTTGATCGTCAGGTGAGTTTGTGAAAAAAGCTAAAAGAAAGTTGAATTGTAGACTACATACAAAACTTTGGCAGTTCGAGATAAACAAAGTACAATTGATTGTTTTTGTTATCGATGTTATTATACACCCTGGTACAGTAATATGGGGCAATATGAAATTTCTGTTTGTATAGTAAGGTCGGAAGATTAATGATGTGCATTAAGGAAAATGACATACAATGCTCACATGTACGTACGTACACAAAATAACATAGAAACTTCTTACGACTCAGTGTAAGTTATTGTTGCCCGATTATATACGGCCTTGTACTTTGGATAGTGTGTATTGATTCCTTTCTTTATATTCCTTGTGGAACTTTAAGATGTTTTCAAAATTTCCTCTATATTTGTTATCAAACTACTTCCCGATAGAATTGTGCCAAGTTGGTGAGTGCGATGAGTGTTATACGGATAATTTGACTTCTTTTTAAACTAGAATATTGCTTTGAAGTCTTAATTTAATTGCAGTATGAAACTATGAGTAAATAAATAAAATTATTTTTAACCTTTTTGTTCACAACAATTGAAAATAAATTTGAAGCAAAAAATAAATTTTGCCGAAATCGAAGGCCTAATTTGTGAAAGCAGATATAAGTTTTCTATGTTGTATTTTTTTTAAAATTTATAATGACTACGTAACATTATCAGTCTTTGATCGCTGCTCCTTTGGAGAAAGATCCATAGCATATGAAGATTTAATTCTGATAGTTTATTGTTATTTATCCAGGGTTGCGCAGGTACTTTGTTTACACGGTAATTTCTTTCTTAATTCTTTGAGGATAATTCATTCTACGGGATGCCATCAATACTAGGGAAACCCATATCCATTAGGTGGAGATTTTCTGATCTCCATAAAACAGGCAATTGCTAAGCTTGTTAGTTCAATGAAGTATGTATAGACCAGCGTCACCAGTGTGATGCTGCATGGTAACTTACCACAACTTATGTAAAAATCAATATATTTTATTTAAATCAGACTGAGCTACCTTTATAAATTAACACAAACAAAATGATTAAGAGCATAATTTACTATTACCTCCTATGTAATTTAATAATTAGACATTAATGTGTTGAAACGTATTATTTATAATCCAAGAAACTGAAGACTGTTAAATACTTTTGTTTCCATCTGTTGACCGAAAAAGTAAAGTTTCTGACCGGTGTAACCTAAAATTCGATTGGAAACTCTGAAGCGTGCCTGAAGTGTCAGCGAAATGAGGCACGCATTGAGCATGTTTAAAATATACAGGGTGTTACCGTACAACACCGATAAACTTGTAGAGGATATGAATACGAACAATTGTTCCTTGTAATGTTGTGCTCGTTAAGGCCTCGTATTGGCGCTACGAGCCCTTGAGAAACGGAATTTCTATCCTATATGTATGTACAGTATGTAGTTGCACAGCACAGATTCATGGTTTGGCTCAATATTCTTATTTTGTAAAGTACTTGTCTCAATTGTGAATGCCATGAGGAACAACTAGCACCTATTCGAGGAGTTACGTGGACTGGAGGCTGCTAAAAAATATCCTAGCTCCACCAAAAATAAAATCCTAAGTGTACAATTGCGCCAACCATATCACCTGCGAGTATTTTTTTAGGAATTTCAGTGTGGATTTCAGTAATTTCACAACTTAAATTTCTCTGGACCGTGACGCACATGTGATTAATTCTTAATAGGGCTGAGCCGTTACCACTTTGAACCGATAACGATACAGATGCCGATACTCTCACCGATACCCACCGATACTTGTAAAATTCGATTTTAAAGTAACAAAGGCTAGTTACCGAGTCATACTAAGTCATCACATCACACTCCTTTAATTGCATTAAATAACTCCCAAATTATTCTCATGTAGCATGCAAAGAAAGAGATTTTTGAAATATTGCAAGACTTTTTAACATGTTGCAGTTAAAAAAAATCGGTGGATTGTGTCTGTTCTTCAGTTTCATGTAACCACTATTCATTCTTGTCGTATGGCTTAACCTGTAGAGGGATTAAAGCGACGTAAAAATATATACAAATACAGTTATTAAATTAGAGCCTCTTTATGCTATGCTGTCCATTATTCTCTGTCATTTGCAATAAAAACATACCAACCGTCCCATGAGAGACTTACGCAGAAGGGAAGAGTACAAGAATAAACTGTTGAATCCACCACAACCCTCTCTCCTTGCTTGAATGTAGATAAAACAAGACAAATTCCACAGCGACCTTCACCTATCTTTCAGAAGAAGCCCGCATTGATCTGACCCGGAAACATCCCAGCATGGTTCTAATGCTGGTTTTAAAAATGTCCATCTTTCTTACCTCACGAGTTTGCGAGCAGGAATTGGAAATGTATGATATATTTTATTTCCCCACAGTTATGAATTAGTTACATGCCTTCGAGAAGTTTTGTCGTAGCTTTCCCTTTACCCATGCCTTTGATCTTGTCAATCATCTGCTTCCCAGGAGTGTGGAGGTTCGTCCAGCATTTCTCGGAAAAACTACATGCGGAACTTCTAATCTGCCACAAGGAAGGGTGAACGAACTTTTGAAAAAGGCAAATGTTGATCTTGGCCTTGGTTCTAGCGACTCAAAACAATGGTTTTGGTGAGAAAATTTCAACCAATGCTTGCCGAAAAAGTAAAGTTTATGCCCAATTGTAACCTAAAATTCGATTGTTAGCTCTGAAGCATGCCCGAAGTGTCAGCGAAATGAGGCACGTATTGTGAGCACGTTTAAAATATACAGGGTGTTACCGTACAACACTGGAATCCGATACATCGGCATCTGTATCAGCTCAGCTCTGCGTTTTGCAAATATGAATAAATTTTATCTTTATTAATAACTTAATTTCTGTAATTGACCTAATGGGAATGCAGCATCGGGGACTTCTTACTGACCAGAAAATTACTCGAAGTGATACATTACTTTAGACTCTGTTAGCGTAATGGATGATTTGTGTGTGTGCGGTTTTCAACTGTGAGATCCGTCCATATTTTACCAAACCTGGGGCCTCAGTACGGAAGAAAATCTTACCCTTGAAGAAAACAAAAGAGCTATTACGAAGCTGTTGAACCGGCAGAATGAAGCTAGAAACTCATTATACATTATTGGCACAGCACAGACGAGCATTGGCAAGTTGATTTAAAGGTAATTAAATGGGATGGTCTGATTCGCATCTTTTCACTTCCCTTCGGCTCGGTACACGGGCGGAACGCCAGAATGCCTACCCGAGAATTAAAACTGTGCTGGGTCTTCGTCCCAAACCACCTAGACCAAGCTGATGCATATTTTTCATCTATACACACTTATGTTTTGTTATGTGACAAAATGAGCAAAAAACAAAAAGAACAAAATGAAGAGTAACTTTCTACAGAAGTTACTATTCCTCTATGACTCCCCTTTTACCAAATAGGTGCGTTTTTGTTATTCTTGTTCAAGCCCTCCTCGGCACAAGCAGCAACCATGCAACTTTCAATGGCAACGTTGCAAGTTCTGGTTAGTTCAGTGCCGTGGTTCATGATGGATTTGTGCTTATAGCAGGGAACACGTTGTATACAGTTTGCACGGCTCACCACGGCAAAGAACCGGTCAAAGTTGCGATGTTAAGCTCTTGTCATGGTTGCGGAGAAGGAGGAGTGAGAAATGGAGGAATAGAAACGCAAATATATATAAATAGGGGAGAATGTGGTGAACTTGAATAGGATGCAGCTGACTTGGTGCTCTGGGCTGGGCATGGGTGTTCGTTCCTTCATCAAATTCTCATTCATCTTATCCGCCGCGAATATCCAAAAGCTAAAGACCAAAAAAAAAAGTAGATACATTGAATCAGAAGTGTTACGGAGAAACTTTCTATAAGCAGGCCCTCTCATTTTCCCACACAACAGTGTGTAAAGTATAGAAAACAGCTGCACCAGCGTAGTCTGAGTGGTACTGGCCATTGGAAACAAACGCCTACAGTCCCGCCGCCCTTATATACGGCGCGGTCACCGCCTTTATGGCAGTAACCCTCTGTTGTCGCTTATACCTGCGAAGGAACTTGCAGTCAAGCAACCAATTAGACAGGGACGGCGACAGGGGTGGGCACGGGTGGACAAGCGCCCACCCAAAAATTCCTGTGCCCACCCGATTGCCCACCCAATCAAATTCAATAAGTACGTACGTATACTTGGGGATATATGAATGATTCAATAAATGAGTGTATTCTGGTGTTCATAACATGTATATCTTACTTGTGAATATTATCTATGCTACAAATGTTCACATATTATCAACCCATAAAAAGCCAATTTTGTCATTAGAAAGTGAAAGTAATTACTAGAGCTATTGAAAGAAAAACTGTGATCAAATGAATACTTTCATGATTAAAAGCAGCTAGTAGGCTTAGGAGGCTCAAAATTATGCAGGGTATGATCAAGCTTAGATCAGAATTTAGGGTGAACTTGAGGACTGCATCTCCGGGCCTCCACATACGTATATAATTCCCGGTCTGGGTATGGTTAATAAATCTCCAAATAAACAAATATAAACATCATCTTAGCGTTACTTCCTCCAGCAACACAATAAATTATTTCGACTTTTCAATTATTATGAGAATAATTTTATCAAGAAGACTTAGATGGCCAGGCCATGTGACGTGAATGTCAGAGGAAAGAATAGTTTACAGGATTCTTGTTGGGAAACCTGATGGTAAGAGACCAGTAGGAAGGCCAATACGAGGATGGAGGGATAACGTTGAGATGGACCTAAAAGTAATCGGTAAGGATGGGAAACATTAGATTGATCTTTCCCCGGATAGGGACAGATGGAAGGCTTGTGTTGCTGTAGCCATAAGAGCATAATAATAAAAAAAAAGTAAAGTAAAGTGCTTCCCTGTGCTTTGTACCACGCCATGAAGGCGTATAGCGGGTGTGGAGTTAGGGCCCCATACTTTCTTTATCTCGGCAGAATCTGGAGGTGATGTGATCAGAGTATAATATAGTTTTAATTAGCTCTGCATTGAAATTCCAGAAGTGTCCCTTTTTAAATTCATTACAATTTTTATATACCTATCATCTTCAAATATCAATATGGTGTGCGAAATATCAACTTTATATTCGTTCTACTAATAAGTAGGAATCACATTAATCACTACAATACCGAACTAAATAAATTTTAAAAAAACAGTTATGTATGGAAAAGTTACAGAATTATTCAATTGCTAATGAGTTGCTCATCCTATTTAGAAATCCTCGTTCCACACATAAATTTTGCCATATGAATCAGCCGAAAATGTCAACAGAATCTGTAGATGCAGCTGAAGTAAAGAAAAAAAAGTTATGTCACGAAGTATACAGAAGACGATTTGGTTAGTTTGTTTTTAAGCCCACTTTTATGCTCAGATACACTAATCGGAACTAAGCCTACAGTTTAACGTGTAGTCCGAACCAGTGTGCATTGTGCTTCCACCAAAGGAGGGGAGTCGAACACATGACCTCTTCATTTTTAATGAGACAGCGTTATGCCATTGAGGAATAAATATACAGAAAGAACTCGCACCAAACGTGTCATTTTATCACCACAGAAGATGCGTCCATTTTAAGAGGGTGATTGCCTGAGACAAATAGACTTTCGGAAAACAACGTCATTGTTCACGGAATTAGCTGCCTTGATCCACTAATGAAACGCTGTGCAATTGAAACTACCACCTCAACTTTCTAAGAGGTATGAACTAATGAAACTCCATTTTTGGAAGGCAAGTTCTGGTTGATTTGTTTTATTTTGTCATTTTTCTGCTAATTTTGATAATGACGACGGTAAGATTCAATGGTGATTAGATTAAAGTAACGAAGGGGCGAAAACAAACACATGCTGACACTCAAAATACAAATCCTCATAAATTATTACTTTGACAGTGGTTCCAGGCGCCAGGGACAACTTGCCCTGAAAGAATAAAGTTTCCAGGGTATGCTGCATAGGATAGAGGTTGACATTCTAGTGTGTTCGAAATGGTCATGCCATACAACCCAAGACATCTATGAAAAATAGATGAATTATTACTGGCACGGTGATCAACTTCGATGAATTCCTTGTGTCCTAAATCATTTTGTTACCTCAAAAAATATGTTCATGTAACCATACGTGTATTGCTTCTCCCGCATGAGTAACGTGACAGTTCAGAAAACGAATAGCAACTTAGCTAATAATCTCTTCAATTCTGAACAGATTTTTCAATCTTACTTGTTTTGATATTTTGTCAAAATGACCTTTCATTAATTAGCCTAGGAATACTTCATGGACAATGAACAAAGAATTGGTTTTCCATGTGTGTTTTAAATCATTCCTAATAATACGTTCATTTTAATCCAAACATTCAGTGGCGGCAATTAAGAGGAGCGGGAAGTAGGGGATGCAGTTCCCCCGCACTATGGCCTCTTTATGCTAAGCCTTTTCTACCAAGAAAAAGTATATTGTCCTTGCCCCTCAAATATTGGCACCCAATCGCCGTTACTACAAACATTCAGATAGATTTGTCAGTTGTACAAACCTTGTAAGCTAAGAAAAGTGATCCCCAAGGAGTAAGAAAACTCCTTCAGTCAAAAACTCACACCATGAAAATACTATGCTCAGGAACATGCATTTAAATTACGAAAAACTTCACGATTGTCTACCATCGCACTTTCTATCATTGTCGCCGAATACATAAAATCAAGTATGTGCCTTGTATTTTCAACACAAGTTTAAACCTAATTCACATTTATTTCACTGTATTAACATGCATGAAGGAATGTGATTAGAATGTATGGCTGCGCATGGATAAACACTTCCTTGAAATAATTGTGTCCATCAGAGACAAAGCGAAAGGAAATGGAACAAGATGCGAGAATAGATTAGAAAATAATAAAGAGGAAAACAAGAAATGGAAAGGAAAAAGAAGTAAGAGGAAAATCGGGAGTGTAAGAGCAGGGGGGATACATACGTCTTACATACACATACGTATATGCTATATATGGTCTTACATTTATACTGCCCACCCTAATTTATCAATATGGAGCTTCTGCCCACCCGGTCGAAAATTTCTAGCGCCGCCCCTGCAATTAGACCTACTGCTTGAGCAAAAAGCGACACATTGCAATCCCTCTTCCCCGAAGCAGCCAACAGGAAAACAGAATTTTGTCAATATAGGCCTAACCGTTCTACGCTGTGATTGCACACCGGTTCCCAGAGCGGCGGCATTATAGTGGCGGTTTTAATTTTCGGGAAAGCATTCTGGCCATTATCTCATGTGCCGAGTTGAAGTGAAGTGAGCCGATATCGATTTATGTTGTGCCGAGCAGAGCCGATACCCGTATGTACTGCGCCAAACCGAGCCGAGCCGAGCCGAGCGGCTTTCCTGCCTAAGAGAGAATGGGAAAATGGTTGAAGCAAAGTAAATCCCTCTGTTACTTGGAGCTGGTGTCATCCATAGTCTTACACAAATACCGGAGTCTCTGAAAACAAGCAGTTTCTGTTAGCAAGCAGCGAGAACTCGCTTCTATTCTTACAGCCTCGAACTCTTTCTTACCCTGCTAGGAGCTCGGAAAACATCCGATCCACCGACGCTTGACACGCTGCTGGTGGCCTGCTGACTCCTTATGGCGGCCTTCAGAGTGTTGGGGGCGGGGGTGTCCCTCCTCACCAGGCGCCTGGGAGGTCTCGGCGAGGACAGGGACTTCGAGGACCGCGACCTGTGGGATAGTTTGCTCGATCCTAGAAGGGTGAAGGCTGCACGATCATCCGATCGGTCCGAGGGCGTGGGGCTCTGGTCCTCCTCGTCCTCCTCCGTGTTGTAGGCAGAGTCCTTCCTGCTCCTCGCTGCCGTGATGCTGAATCGTGGGCGGGAAAAGCTAGGCGCTGGCACGGATGGCCTGAAATGTTCATCGTTAAATTAGCATAAATTTAACCTCACATGAAAACAGCACTACACAAAAAATGCACAAACTACAGGCTTATTTGCATATTTCTAATTTTAGTCGCATTTTTCTCTCTGTAGCTACGACTATTATCTTTGATATGTGTTGTCCTGAGCCGTGTCGAGCGGAGCCGAGCTGTGCAAAATTCAACCTCGTTTCTTTCGCTTTGAAAAAACTTGAAAAAAAATGTACGTAAGTAATGCATTGTGGAAATAATCTGTTTACCTTTGTACTGTCTTCGCTTGTCGTATTTATATTTTGTTTATTTTATTTTATATTATCTTGTTTTGTGTTCTTTTTTAACACTAGTGGACTGGTTTACTGTTGTTTCTTTCCGGTTTAAAATGGCTTCTGCTGTACTGGAAATTTCAATAAATAAATAAATAAATAAATACAGTTTACACTTGCACAACTATAATTTTTAACTCACATTCAGAATATTAACTGTGTATATTTTCATTGTTGTTTTAATTTTCTTGTAACGGTCCGCCCTGGATCGTACTTGGTTCGATGGGTCTATTGAGCCTAGGCTTCACGCTCAGTATCGCTTCGGGGCTCGAGTCTCCTCGGCTCAAGGTTCGGGTTATTCCGGCTGCTTCAATCCTCGATGTAAGGTCCCTCGTAATTCTAGGTCAAAGGTTCTCAATCTACTTATAGATCTTGACCAAGATTCTATAAGCAATCAACAATCCTTTTTCCCACTAGGTTCTGTCGATATTCGGTTAAGTATCCAACTTCCTTTTCTCTTTTCAGCCTCTGACCAGAGAACTGAAAATTAATCCGTGACCACAGAATAAGAAAAGGTGTTCCCTGACCAGGGACACAAACGTTGACTACTAACAGTCTATCGACCGATCCTAAGACAATCACAATCCTCTCAGTTATATCTCCTGACCAGGAGCATAGAACCGAGAGAACATAAGCCTTCTGACCAGAAGAGCTAAGTAATTGTCCTAAGGTAATCCAGAATAAACTAATTCCTAGTAGCGACGTGGACGTAAGCGCAGAAATACGGGTGTGAAAAGAAAAGACGGTAATACGAGTTCCGTATTTATCTGGAGTTCGAATACAAAGGCCACGCCACGGGCCGTTGCCGTTGCATTTTCTTGACGTTATCTTTGTGAAGTGCCGTTGCCTTGACTTCTATATCCATTTTTTCCCCATTTTCTTTCATGTTTGTGCGATCTTAGTTTTATTTCCTCCGCAACTGTCGCTCGAGGGTGTTATCTTCTTCTTCTTTGTACTTGTAGTTCACTCTGGCCGTGGGGTGCGGTGAGTGCGGCGTCTTAGCACTGCAGTTCCAATTTGGTTAACTGCAGTATTGTGGTGTCCTCTTAGTTCATTCCAGAACTTTGCTGTTAGTCCTTTGATGACATCTTCTATCTTGTCAATTTCGAGATCTTCGTGGATTTGCTGATTGGATGTGTATCTGTCGTGGCCACTGATTATTCTTGTAGCTTTATTTTGAATTATCTGAAGTTTTGCCATGTAGCTTTTCGCAGCATGATGCCATGCCGGTATCGCGTATAATATTGCTGGCCTGATCATTGTTTTATACAGGCCTATCCTTGTGTCTAGTGACAACTGTAAGTTTCTGAAGATTGCATAGAGTCCTCCTATCCTTTGGTTTCCTTTGTGGTGTAATTCTTCTATATGAGCTTTGAACGTAAGTCCGCTGTCAAGTGTTAGCCCTAGATATTTTGCTTTCCTGGCGTTGGTGATGTCTTGTCCAAAGAGCTTCAATGTTTCTTGGTCTTGTCGTCTCCTTCTGGCGAATATAACTGCTATACTTTTGGTGGCGTTGGTTTTAATTCGCCATTTTGTTGTCCAGCGTTCGAATTCGGGCCGTTGCCGTTGCCGTTGCATTTTCTTGAAGTTTTTCTGTAGAAGCATCGTTTCCTTGACTCCCATCTGTTTTTAAAGTTGTGGTAGTGGCGTAGTATGATGATCTGGCTTCTGTTACCTCTGCAACTGTCGCTCGAGGTTCGGTCTGTAGTGGCAGTTCTATTACGAACTGAGTGTTTTGGTCCTTAGAAGGGCCGAAAATTTTGGTCCTTAGAAGGGCCGAAATTTTGGTCCTTAGAAGGGCCTGTCTTAATTTTTGGTCCTAAAAGGGCCGTTTTGCTATGACATTTCGTGTTATATCTGGGTTGTTTTGGTTGTCTGTTTAGACCATTCCTGTGATTATGTCGACTAGTGCCTGTAGGACTATGAGTGTTCTTTCTTTCTCGTCCTTTGATTTTTCGATCTTGTCTTTCGCCGTTTTGATGTGCGTTCTTATTTTCGTTTCTTGTAGTTTTTCCAGTAACCATTTGATGCTGTCATTTGCCTCTTTTTCCTCTTCAGTTGGAGTCTGAAGTGTCTGGCTATAATTCATGGTAGTCGGTGGTGTAGTCTGCGCAGGTGGCTTCTCTTGTGGTAAGCTGAATGGTAGTTGTTTCTGTTGTTCCTTCCCTTCATCTGGCTTGGGTTTTGGTTTCATCTGATGTATTGATTGGAACATTTTACAGCCCCTGTAGTTGGCCGGATGGTTTCCTCCACAGTTGCAGCATCTTGCAGGGAGTTTTCGGTCTTTCTTTTGGCATTCTGCTGTGAAATGATTGTTTGCACATTTCACACATCTTGGTTGAGCCTTGCATTGGCTCTGGGAATGCCCTATCCTCTGGCATCTGTGGCATTGCAGTATACCTGGAGAGCGGTATGGTTCCACTTTCATCTCATAGTTCAGGAGGTGATCTTGGCTGTAGATATTTCTTGTTGTCTCGCCTTTCTTCAGTGTAACTAGGTACAGTGGCATCGGTGTTTTGATGAAGGTTTTCGGATCTCTTTTCTTCATCTGTTGAACTTGTTCTACTTGGTAGTGCTGCGCTGCTAGCTCTGTCTGTATTTCTTTTGTTGGTAGGTCGATTGGCAGATGTCGGAGTACTACTTTAACAGGCCTCTCTCGGCGTGGTTTATCGGTGGCGTAGCTGAGCGAGTGCTCTTTGCAGTGGTTAAGGAGCTTGTTGTATGCTGATCTGGTGTTGGCTTGTATCTTCATTCCGTCATGTAGAATTCGGATCGTGGCTTGTTTGTCATCTATTACCTTTGTCACCGAAGTGACAAATTGATGGCTTCTATCTGCGTTGTAGATGTAGACTGCTGGTAGCTTGGCTGTCAGTCGTTCGATTGTCTCTTCATCGTGATCTGAGAACGTTTGATACGTGTTTGTTGTGTCGGGCCACCGAGCTTTGTTGCTTATATAGGATTTCTCGGTGCCGTGAAGGATTTACCAACTTTTATCTTTACCTCAATTTTACATTACAATAAAATACATATTAATAAAATATCAAGGAGGAACATAATTAGCTACCTACAGAAATTATTATTTTTACCCTTTTGTGAATATTAATTATGCAATATAATTTTAATTGTTACACTCAGCATTTAATTTGACTAGGGAGTATGGCTTCTTCCAACTCCCCTCTCTCCCTGCAACGGCCACGCGAAAAGGTCTTGCGCGGGCATAACTTTCGTTTACCTTAACGTAACTAAATTCTGATTACACCGTCTTGCAGTAAAAGAATCAGGGATTAATAGGATATTACTTAAATTATTGTCCGCCAAGGGACATGACAGATATAGCGTGGGGAAGAGAGCCTAATCTTTCGTCTTTTCCCCGGTTTCAACGTTTACATAAAGTTGAGTCTGCCTGGCTTCTACACAATAGCGATTGTTTTCTCGCATTGTTGTCACCGATAAAGAAATTTTAGCTCAGCTTGCTGGCAGAAAGAAACAAACTCTTTGAACTTATATTTAACATCATGATGTATAGTCTATATACGAAGTGTGTTCCACTTTCCTTGGTAATTAACCATTAACACACAAAAATTTTAAGTACCAAACAAAGAAAAATATTAAGTTTATATACATATTTGTAACGTGGACACTGCTACACGTTACAAATGGCTTCTGCTGTACTGGAAATTTCAATAAATAAATAAATGAATACAGTTTACACAACTATAATTTTTAACTCACATTCAGAATATTAACTGTGTATATTTTCATTGTTGTTTTAATTTTTCGATTTTGCTCAGTGGCGTGGCGTGGATTTTTAAAAGTGTTACCGGTTATCACGTTGCACGTTGCATTTTCTTGACTTTTTCTTTTTGAAGTGCCGTTTCCTTGACTTCTAATTCAATTGTTCCCCAGTTTCTTTCATGTTTGTGCGATCTTAATTTGATTTCCTCTGCAACTGTCGCTCGAGGTTTTTATCTTCTTCTTCTTTTTACTTGAAGTTCACTCTGACCGTGGGGTGGGTTATCAGTAGGACATTTAAGGGAGACTTGGGCGCCTCCCCACCTCATGCCCCCCCCCCAATGTCTTCCAAGTAGTTCATATAATATTAATCTGGTACGTATGCAATTCAATACTAGATTTTGGTAAAGTTATTAATCAGAAAAAAAATGTTGACATAAGGACTAAAGTGAAATCGCAAACATTGGTTGTTGACACAATAATACGTAATTTGATACTTACAGAAACATCGAAGGCTACTTATAGAGCAGATCAATCCGACTTTGAAAATAGTTATATGATGCTGGGATCCCGGGTTCGAAACCTAGCTTGGGCATGGGCGTTTGTGATGTCTATTCATCAATTTAATCATATCATCACTCATCCCCATCTTCGCAAATTAGCCAAAAGTGGCACAAGCGAAGCAAAATCAATCAAATCAAATAAAAAAACTTCTATGATGCTGTCATAAAGAGAAGTTTTTCATTTGAATTTGAATTTTTGGGTGCGTCATGGTCCATGTTATCCACATCTGAATTCGACACGTTTTTTTTTCACCCGAAAATAGAGTACATGGCCAACAAAAGAGTTTAGACAACTGCACACATCCACATAACCACGGATAGTCGTTATACCACGAAACATTGAAATGTCGGTCATATCCAGCAGACGACTTGGTTTTTAAATCGTTCAAAATAGGCTTTGGCCTCCCTTTCGCCACAATTTCGATTTTTTCTGCAAAATAACGAACCGAAAGATTGCTTCAAAATATCTTCTATCGCACGATTACACACACTGTCCAGATAGGATGAACCCGCCACCTCGGAACTCGGAGCAAGCTTCATAAATTAATTGACAATGCCCGAAAACAACATAAAGACGAAAGACACCAGTCACAAAACTCCCACTGCACAGTCCCTCCCACAAACCGTTGTTTACTTTTGTAACACGTGAAGCACCCTCCTTGCCCCCTCCCCTCTCAGCATCTGCCCTTCCCCAATATTTCCTTCGGAACCTGCAAGAAGTCCCGTTCTACTAATGTTGCCATCTTAGTTCTTTTGAAACCAGATTTGCCCAAATCGCGAAACTTTTCGTTTCAAATAAGACGTATGTAGAGTAGATGTAGTCTTCATCTGTTTCCTAACTACTCCCACTCCCATGTTTCGCTAAATCCACTGAAATCTCATTTCTGACACCACTACCATTTCGTATATTTTGCGTCCTTTGCTACCTTTAAGGCTTTCGCTTTATAGGATAATCGTGACGATGACGATGCGTGGTGAATTATTGAAATAAAATTATTATTTCTTTGTGTACGTAATTATTAATTTTTATAATTATGTAAGTAAAATAATAACAACGAACATTGAAATAACCATTTCTTGCTGAGGATTCGAACCTGCGACACCTGACACTTCAGAGCGTGCTAAGATAACAATCGGGAAATGATGCTTGTAAGTATTGTTTTCACCCAAAAACAGTTCTACCACATCAAAAACATTGCTTCAATCCCAAATTATTGCATTCCTGCGACAACGTATGTCAATGTCAATCAGTATTATCAACAATTATCACAAATTCCTGTAACCGAAATAATATTATATGTGTGAAATATAGAATTTTAGGTTGACATTTTTAGAAGGACAGCGGACCCCTTGACCATACCCATCCCTCTCCTCTCCTTCTCGCCCATGATGTCGAAGAAGGACAAAGAGGACTTTCATAATCGCTGATATTTAGTGTAAATACAAAATATCACTTGGTAGTTTGCTTTTGCCCCAGTGTGATTTGATTTTTTAAAATTTTGATTTGGCGATTTAAGTCCACTTCATGAACAGTAATGCTAATCGGGACAGTTTAAAGTTGGATCCGCACCACTTGTGCCTCCACCGGGTATCGAAACCGGAATCCCTTGATTATAAGGCGGCGACGCTACTATCACTGCGCCATCGTTCCCCAGTGTGACTGGACACCTTCAGAGTAAGATAGACCCGATTAGGCGACTTAGCTCTTTTCTGTCAATTGAATATGGCAACACTGGTATGTTTCCTGTAAGCATCACCGGCAACTGCGCCGGCTAAACAGCCCGCCTCCTCCTCCCGCCATAACAGTCTTTGCCGCAACGCGAAGTCTTCCTTGCGTGGGCTCAGGGTCCTTCCTCATGTTGCCTGTGGAGGGTACCGGATCAGTCCTCCTCTTCGCTTTTGCCGGTGTCAGAAAAAATGGCAGTTTGCAATGTTTACTTTACGACAATATTACCAGTTTATGTACGTAATAATATTTTAAGACGGGTTCTTCAATTCTTTATATTTTGGTGTTACCTGCGGTAACAGCGGCTACATGCACGCCACGCCTCTGATTTTGCTTATTAAGCGTTGCTAGCAAATGACAGTCAAAATATTAAATATTGTAAAATTAAGTATGAAGAGCTCCAATCGAAAGTGAGGTCACGTGGAAACAGAATGAGATAATCTTATCTTGAATTAACATTCAATTGGTTATTCTGTGTAACTATTGCGATGAAATGTTCTTGAGCTCTAAGACAGTGTTTACAAATAATAATAATAAAATAATAACTCAAGGGGATGCTTATCTCAGAAATCAAAAGACATTGGTGCTTGTGATAATAGCTAATAGCGACTGTGTGTATAAAAGATATAACTGTGAGTATTATATGAAATTGATGAAGGAATAGTTATAAAAATATCGTCGCCCAAACGCGCTGAGCAACCGAGGTGTTTAAATACTTACCGGCAATTACGAGTGTTGAATATCATTTTAAGCTCGGTGCATATGAGTAGGTTCAACACTGTTTTCATAGTTTTAAACTGTACTTGTATTTTGATATAATTTGGTAGAGTCGACGAGCGATATGAAAGCGGCTGACCTTGACAAGTCCGCGCAGAGAGAGAGGGAGATACATTTCCGCTGTTGACACCTACTCACCGTTCGAGGTTCTCGCCATTCTTTCAAAATAAAAAAACAATGGCTTACATTCGAACAATTGTAAATTGCCGCTGCACGGCTATTATTGCAACAATCGATACCAATCCTGCACGAGTATTACCAGAAAGCTTTAGACAATCGTATTGTGCTGTAAATTAAACATGTAGAATCTTGAAAGTAAGTGAAAGAAGTTAAATATTTTATTGACCATTATTGTATAGAGAAAAAGTTCTCTTGCGAGCCGATTTTTATTAAATTAGATTTGAAATAACTTCCAGTGAGAAAGTTACAAAGAAAACTCCAAATTTTAAGTTCGTATAATATTTACAGCGATATGTTATTTCGTTACTGAGAAAACGAGAGAAGAACTTGATTCATTCTTTCGCGGCGCGGCAAAGGCGACTTCGTTTGCCGCAGATACCATGCGCCGGTCTTGTGGGACTCGCAATAACAAAACAACTGTCTGGCATGCATAACATGAACTGAAAATAAAAAATAAAATGCCATTTACTTACATAACGCTCATTCCGTACTGCTGTCAACCTCGTCACTTGATTCAAGTTCTTCGGAATCCGTGTCTTGCAAATTTATAATGACCTTCTCGATGACATCATCTCTGACTATTTCACGCTGGAAGTCATCTTCTTGTATTTTTTGAGCCACACAATCTGCTCACTCGGAAACACCTATTCTGTCTATTGCTTCGTGAGTCAGTTTCTGTACGTCGGCAATTTTGAAAGTCTTGTTCTTGTCAGCTACGTACCCCTTCACCTGGGCCCAAATCATTTCAATCGGGTTGTACTGACAATGATAAGGTGGGAGACGAACAACTCTGTGACCATATTCTCTTGCTATTATATCGATTTCGTAACTTTTGTGAGTTGGTGTATGATGTTTCACCAACTGCAACAATTCTGCTCGGGTTTGCGTGCTTGTGTGGGGAATGTTCTTGTTACAGAGCCATTCCATAACATCCGCCTTCCTTGTATTCGAACAAGGCGTTTTATCCACTTGCAAGGAATGTATGCTCGCGTTGTCCATTACAATCACGGATTCGGGAGCGAGAAACGGCAAGAACTGCTCGCAAAACCACTTTCGAAACACGGCAGACGTCATTTCTGAATGATAGTCAGTACTGTTTGTTTTGGAGCGGAAAACCAATTTACTTTGAGGCACAAAGCCTGTAGCAGCTGAACCAGCATGACACACTATAAGACGAGCACCTTTTCCTAATGGCACCTTTAACCCACCAGAACCATCACTCATTCTCCAGCAGCTCGTCTTCCTGTGATTCTGGTTGACCCAGGTTTCATCTAAATAGTATATATTTGCAGTACCAGCTTTCCTGATTTCGTGCATGGTTCTGAGGAAGATCACTCTTGCAGCTACAACATCACCCCTCTCCATTAAAAATTTCCTCCCGTCGTTGCCTTTCCTATATCTGAACCCCACGTTTTTCAAAATTTTTAACACTGACCACGTACTGCCTGCAAACCCGATAGCTTCCTTCAATTTAGCCCTAAGTTTCACTGCAGTAGGAAATTCGCCATTTGCGTACATATCAAATATAATATTACTCAATACCCCTTTATCAAAATCGTCCAAGTGCGTAACATTCTTTCTCCGATTACGAAGTTTGCCAGGCGAGCGAAAAAGAACCAACCCTGTATCACCGATCGACGACCTGGCTTCCTTCGCAATCGTCTGAACTGTACGCAGACCTATCCCACATGCAGCCGCTGTACGCTCCTGACATTTGGCAGCACTGCTCCCTGACGAACACGAGGCACTGTCTGCACTGCGAGATTCACTTTGGAAGAACTGATACACTTTGTACACCATATCTCGCGCTTGTTTGTGTAGAATACGACGCTTAGGTGTTTCTGTAGCCATCTTGCACACGTATATTGACAAATTTTTGTGATCACACTGAAGAAACACGAACAGTCACAACGAAAACCAAACCGATTCTTGCCGCTCGTAAAACAAAAGAACGACATCGCGCGTTTTGCACGGAAGTCTCCACCACCTCCTTTTGCTACTGCGCATCGAGGCTTCTTCAAGGTCAGCCGCTTTCATATGGCTCGTCGACTCTAGTTACAATCAAAACATAGCATTACAGTCAACAACTACAGAAATATATAGCAGCGGTTTATCCAGAATTTTCATCAGGGTGGGGATTAATATTTAATGGTGTGTAAAGGTAAATGTAGAGCACAAACTATACATTAAATTGACCTTTGCACTTTCAAACTTTAGGGGGCTGTTGAGGCAATTTCGGGGAAGGAAGTGTTGGGGTGTATGGATAAATCTCTGATGTATATTGTGAAGTCCGTTCTACCTGTTGATATATTGTTCAAAACAGAACAGTTTCGTCTGAGAAGTACACAAATAAAATATATAATACCTTTTCTTCCTAAAGGTTAGCATTGATGTTCCAGATAGCCCACTGGTTGGTCTCGATTTTGATAAATAGTCCAGACTTTTGAAGTTCTCGTGGTCCCCGACTGCTACATAAAACTCTCCATGCTTTAGGTCGGAAGGCCCTTTTACAATTTCTCCTGTTAGTCTGCACAAACTGTTAGAAAAATGAAAAAAATAAGAAAATGCCAAAGTTTGCAACCATGAGGCAGATATTTAATAACTTAACAAACATTTTCGAGCAGGCCTCATCTCCGGGAAGGTACAAACCGACCCGTTGGGTGAGAATGAGGTAAGGCATGGACCTTGTCCTGCTCCCCAAAAATAGACAATAGTTAGGTTCGGTAGTTCAATGAACTAACCGATTCTCTAACCAAATAATGGAGTCTCACTGATATTCATACTTGAACTCAATAATTTCAAGAAGTTTATAAATATTACTGCAGGTTTTCACATTTTACTTTATTTGTTACAATGGAACTGTTTAAAGAAACATATAAAACTTCAAGTTATACAACAAAATAAATAGTAACTTTTTCGTCTGTCCAAAAAGTGGCAGGCAGCCTAATATTCAGTAGTCTGGTGTTCATAATATCTTAAAAACACTACACTGCCATCTTTGAATATATTGTGTAACTCTGGAACAAATCCACATGAGAACTACTATTTTCATAATCTGCCTTATTTAGGCTTTTGGATATAGTTCCTAAAATCACCACCAGGAACTTGTTTTTCGCAAATGCGACAAAAAAAGTATATATGTATTTGCAGTGACATGATCCGAACACAATTTTCATCCATTCGAAATCATGAAATGACGCGAATTTGGCATAAAGGTGAATTTTGACCTTTTCGCGAATTTCAACACATTTTGTACCTAAAAAAATAGGCTTGTTTTACGCTTAAAAAATAAAATGTACCACATTTACACGTGTATAATGTACACGTTTTACAAGAGAAAACTATGGTAGACGTTATACATGAAATAATTCACACATCTAACATCTATAAAACGATGTGTAGATGGATATTTCCCACGATTTGTCACCTTCTTTCGAAATTTTTTGAATCACAGAGAAAAATGGCGCAGATCTGGTGGGACCGAGTGCACAACTAACCATAACATGGGCATTTATCGGGCGAGGAACGTTTTTGCACTATCGAGGAAAGTGGTGCGATTTTCGTGAAGATCAAATGCATCCTATCGACAAAGCGAGAAATAATGAAAAATAACTTCCTCAAAACTCGTTTCATATAAACAATTTAAAATACTCATTTAAATGAGCAATGAAGTTATAATTTTAGTTATATTTGGCAGAAACAAAAACGTGAATATTGGGGAAAATAACACGAAAAATGTAGGAAAATAACATCCATTTTGGAATAAAATTAACATAGACAAATGAAGGTCCGTAATCATCACGGATACTCTAGTGTCCATAAGATTGGCAAACAAGAAAGGAGATATCTTTTTCATTCCCTTTTTTTCTCTCTTAGAGCGTTTTTGACTTCCAATTGAGTAAAATCACTGCGGAGTTAGACAGAAATCTGACTGGAATTTAATTTGAATTGGTATCTTTTCTGATATAGAACTAAACTAAGTAAACTACATGACGTTACAGCACTCTGAAGTGGCCAGAGTTCCATCGCTGTTGTTTTTTTGGCTTTCGAGACCAGAGCACGGTATTCACTCTTTTCAAGTAGCTCCCCAATTGTTCTCACGATGCTGGAACAATTAAGGGAGCCCCCACATTATGGACATGCCATGTTATATTGAATAATAAAATAGGGGTACATATATATATATATATATGTGTGTGTGTGTGTGTGTGTGTGTGTGTCTGTGTGTGTGTGTTATATATGTTATGAACATGTGCAGGGGCGGCTCAAGACAAATAGTTCACCCGGGCGAGGTTGATTGTTGGCACCTCCCTAATTTCTACCCTGCCCCAACTTTTCACCTTCGTCTTCCTACTTCCCACCATCCATCAATAAAAAGCAATGACCATGCTATATATTTAAGGTTTAACGACGAAAGAAATAGCCATATTTTTAATTGTTACTGTTAAAGAATATCTTTGTCGAGTTTTTGTTTTAAGTCCACTTCATGCACAAAAACGCTAACCGGGACTGGACCTACAGTTTAAAGTGGGATCCGAACCACTAAGCGCCCCCACCGGATATCGAACCTGGGACTCCTTGATTACAAGGCGGCAACGTTACCACTGTGCTATCAGGGAGTCCCCAGAAAACGATTGTTGTAGGTATGCATTTGTTTAATACCAACATAATCAAAATAATACAATCATCTTTTAGCTTAAATCGCAACATGACTTTGCGATCAGTAGCTTCAACTACTTTTTGCCTACCAAAATCCAAATCTTTTAAAAATAAATAAGGTGCCCCGTTTTGGCGCCCTGGGCCTTAATTCTTCCCAGCAGCCCCCGTGGCGGAGTGGTTAGCACATCGCGCTATGACGCCAGGGGTCCCGAGTTCGAATCTCGGCCTGGGCATGGATGTTTGTGAGAGTTCATTCATCAATTTCATCATATCATTACTCATCCGCATTTTCGCAAATTAGCCAAAAGTGGCACAAAAGCGAAGTAAAATACAGCAAATCAATCAATCAGTCAATTAAGCCGCCCCTGAGCATGAGCCAAACAGGTTACCAATCAGACGTAGTTCTGTGTCTAACTTAAGAAATTTCCAAAATTTGGTACACGTCATCTCTCAAGTCATTTGTAGCGGCAGAGACCAGCAGCATAAGGGTTACGTTATATTAAAATGAAGCATAACAACATGTTTCTTGTGAAATTATAGCGCACTGATGTCAAATAATCACTTCCATTTAAAAAAAAAAATGAGTTGAATCCAATATGGCCGATTTTAAGACTACTGGCAACTAGATAACGCACCCTAGTGAGTTTTCTTCTCTTGCCTATATTGTGTATGGGGTTAGATATGTCATTCGTGTCCCTCCATCGTATTTGTTTTAGACGAATATTTCCACACTTATGGAGCATCCGGTAGTGCTAAAACGACCTGAGAGAGAAATATATAGTACTTAATCAATTACAATAAATTAAAAAACTCAGTCCTGTCCGCTGGAAACAATAATACGGATAATAGAATTATATTACGCTTAAATTACATATAAAAACAAGCAACAGTTGTACGTTAATGAAACTCAATAAACATATGAAGCATACATGAAACAAATAACATTATATTTGTAGTAAATAATTCAAATAATTCTTGTTTCTATTTCTATATGTATCCATATTAATATATTATAAATTAATATTATTGCTATTATATTAAATAATAATAATAACATGACAATTATTAAAATTTTAGTCATCTTCGACTATTGAAATTTTAACTCCCCCCTCGCGATTTCTCATTGGTCAACTTTTAATATACACTCTGGAATCTGTTGAACAAGGCCGCGAATAACGGTAGAGAAAGGAAGAAAGCGAGTGGCCAGAGCAAAGCAGTGTGTCCTGCTGCAAACGGCTGGTAGCTGCAGTTACGTTTTCCCCTCCATGCATTCACTTCTCCTCTCACGCGTTCATTGCTCGAGCCCTCTAGATTCTCTACTTTGCCCAGAGACTTGTTTTCGCTCCCTTGCTCCAAATATTCCCGGGACAGAGTATAGCTTTATCTTAATGTTAAACTTTGTATAAACCTCTAATATTTCTAACATCTGTGGATTCAATTCTGCTGCCAGTCCAGTCAGGGATCCTAGCTGGGGAGAAGAACGTACCCTGACGTGCGCAGTAACCTTCTACGCATGCGCCCAAGGGTCGAATGGGAGGAGTCTGCTGTGCAACGTCATTCGACAGACTCGTGCTGAAGCCCCACTTTTGACACGACCCAGAAACTTTCCAAAATTAAGCTAGCTCTAGCAAATGTCACTCACGCTTTGAGTCCTCCATACAGAAGGTTGAGCTTCCTCCCCATGTGTTCCATGGTTCGATCCCAGCACTGCAGGTCCTTGTAGGTGAGGACGAACTTCGTGGGCGGGGTGTAGTGGTCCCCGTTGGAGAAGACGAAGATGGTGGTGATGCAGTTTCTCCTGTGCTCCGTCACCGCCTTGTACCTGGCAGCGGTTCGAACCCTCGAGTGGACAACGGGCTCCACCTATTCACAACAGAAAAATCATCAGGTCATATCCATTTTAAATAGTATACCGACGCATCCAAATTACACACAAATTCCTAGTTTTAACGGATCAACCCCATTGTGGATCGAAAGTTACAATGAGTATGAATTGATGAAAATTCTAAAATACAAACACAAGGAAATATGTATGTCTTATCTAGAATTCGAATCTGGGATCAGTGATGTATTGTAGACTATAAGTCTCGATCTAATTTTCAAATCTACGAACCGGGGGGGGGGGGGAGTGAATGATGCAATCAGTTGCCTCTAGGTTGTCCAGAAATGTGCAGCTCTCTCAAAAGCTCGTTGCCTTAACCTTTATCCAGTGTAAAGATATATATAAGGGGAAATGTCGCAATTACATTTTTATAATTGGCAACCCTGAGAGCGTCAACTTCCGACACGTTGGGAGAGTTTTTTTCACATTGGTGTTTGAACAAAAAAAAATTTCCAGCATAATCTGCCATTTATACAGGTAAGTTTGCGTTTTTGAGTGCCTTTCTAATGTTTCATTTATAGCGTAAGCAGCTATAACATACATTCTTAAGCTAATTTCGAAATTTTTGAGTTTCTGGAAGAACAAAGGATTGTGGCAGCTAGAATCCCTTGTCTGTGGAGTGCTGTAATCTAGGGGTGATTACGTGAACTAGAATAAGGTAGGGCATGAGTATGCACTGCATGGGAGAGGAAGAGTTTGTGCGTAATGTCCGAAATAATGTATGGAACACCATTCAAAATCCAGTTGTTAAAAAAAAATGAAACAAGCATTATTCTAAGTTTTGGTCTATGGCCCCTCTAAATTCTACAGCTAGAGGTAAATAGATTAGTATTGAGACCCTAACTTCTTACTTTACATACTGTCCAGAACACGTAGAATTGTTTGATGAAGATTGGATCCAATGCGGAGTTTGTTGTTGCGTGGTGCCACGAGGTGTATTGTGTTTATGAGGAGACTGACTCCTTTAATTGAGATAACTGCTAAGTGCATACTCTTGGACTACCTCAGTTGTACTCTTGTCCGCCATTGAGTCGAAAAGTACCCGAATGTCCTTTCTCCACACTTTATTTTTTTATGACCTACCATGTTATTTTTTTTTTCAAAAGTTTTCAGTTAACATTATTTAAAGGACAGTATAACGAACATATTATTGTAGCGTATTTTTTTAATATTTTTATTAAAAATAAAAGTGTTATTAGCAAATAAAAATTAAGTGCGTACTCTTGCCCCCCTTTCCATACACACACACACGCGCACGTATATATATAAAAAAACATGAAAAGCACGGGAAGATATCAGGTTTCTCGACTCGTTTGAGTGCAATAAATTTGGCAACACAGAGCACGCAGGCACGAGCGAGAGGAGACAACAAATGACAGTCCACTTTGTTTCGTGTTAGCCGGGTTCTTTGTTATCTTGATAGAGCTGTGCAATCCAATATGTGCAATTCTCCACTATAAAATACCGATTATACAAACACTTTATTTGCTTGCGTAATGCAACAACTTTCAGGCATTTTTCCTACGTATAGTGGTACTACACGATAGATAAAGTTAAAAGAACATAATAATAATAAAATATAAACATACATTCAACAGGTAGAATTGAAAATACTACTCAAACGATTCATTCATATCAAGAAGAGGAAGAGCCCAGCCAACTCATGAACTAAAGTGGACTCCAGTGATGTGCCGTAGACTATAAGTTTACGTCTACATGCGTTCTACACGAAGATTACATTGTGCAAACAACAGGGAAGAAGGAAATCCCAGTGGTCTTTGAAAGAGAAAGTATTCTTTTCTTCAAACATGTCGATAATCTGGGCCTATAACCAACTTAAGACCATCCGACGTAATGGAAGTTACCGAAAAAGGGGAAAAGGGACTACCGGAAGAAAAACAAATGACAGCTATAGTGAAAACTGACATTATTTTTTACACTGACAAAAGGGAAGGCTAAAAATAGTTTTTTGTCTTATTACTGCATAGGAAAGTGCATGTGTCTTTAAAGCAGATTTTTCCACGTGTGAAATGGTGGAAACAGAAGTAAAACAAATCTTGTCATTCTACGGACAACGCATTTTTTTGGGTATGTCGCGACAAGTTTATGTTGCAGTTCAATTAATACGTAGTTAATTGGTTGAACGTAAATAAAAACACTTATTTCTGGACAGTGGAATAGTTCACGCTCTCTATGTCCACCTGCTGATGTCGGTTGCTGCTTCTAGAACGATGCGCGTGCCTTGCACGGAGAATGCCGAGCGCAATGTTGTCTACGTTGATTACGTAGATCACATAGTTTACATTTTCTACACGTAGAATGTAGACAATCGTTGTTTACGCGTAGACCCACATCACTGCTCCTCTCACATTCACGGCAGACGAAAATATTCCCCTTCGCTTGTGTCCGAACGGACCCAAGTTGAATATTTATTGCTTTGTTACAAAAAAAAATTAACAACGTTTGGGTAGGGTTTCCGCTTTATGGTGATACAAGCGACTACAATGTATTGAGGATTGCTTGGCAAGCAGCTGATTGCATCATCACCCACACTACTTTTGCTACCGTAGGGTCTAAAATTCAATGACAGTGCCAGAGGAATTTTCCCATGTTAGTAGAACTGTAATCTCTGTCACTGAAAACAAAAATACTTGATATTTGGTGGTGCAATGTCATCGTTGGCACCAACAGTGTACAGGTATAGAAAAATTACTTCCCCCATAGAGCCACTGGTATTAACCAGAAGTCTTGTGGGGGAAGTATTTCTTTCCATGACTGTACGTACACTCTTATGCCTACAACAAAGTGGTATATTTCTGTGGGAAAAGAAGTAAAACATAGAAAATAGAGTGGGTGTTAAAATCCAAAATACATTATACATGGTACGAAAGAAGCAAAAATTATACAGTGATTATTGCGGTGTTTTAACAAGAAAATAAAACTTTTTCTTCCTTGATGTAAGCTGGTGTGGTGATGGTTCGAATCATTCGCAATTATTGTGCTCAGATTATCATTAATAATAATAATGATACTGATAAAAATGCAATGCTGAAATGAAAATATAAAATTGCATAAACCAGTGTTTGTGGTAGCGCAAATTTTATGTACTCACTTTCTGCTGATCCTCTAGGTATACTAGAGGCATTCTCCTTCCTGGCTGCAAGGAGTAAGTACAGAAAAATAAAATAAAATGTTTAGATTTGTAGAGATATTGTGTGCATATATATACCAGTAATGATGTCAGAGAAATGAAGGAATAGTCACATTTGATACACCCTAACATACAAGAAACTCCATTTATGGGCTAAATGAGCATTTATTTATTAGTTTAATTTGTGCCTTGTCGGCGGAAGGAACCTTTAATGACGAAAATTAATAATAAATAAAAAATAATATTAATAACATATTTTTTAATAATTTAAGTGTTACTGTTAAAAAACTCGTTTATGTAGGTATGTGTGCATTTAATACCTACGTAATGACATGAAAATAACAGTAATCTCCTACCCTAAATTGCTACATGGTGTGCAGCAGTAACTTGTCTTGTCTACACAAATCCAACTCTGTTTAAAACAAATAGCCACGAGTACGTAATCAGAAATAAGGTTTTGGTGCTAGTCAAGGGGGACGCCCCCGGTGATCAGCACCATGATCCGGAAGTCTGTTCCCTCCGCACCAGACCCACACAAGTTTGTCCACAGGTACCCATTTATTAGAGACTAACCGAAACCCAAGAAACGCTTAAAATCACGTAAAATAATAAATTTGCATTATTTCGTGACTTAGTATGCATGAAAATATGTCTAGAATGTCATTGTATACACTTAGAAACCATTTCAGACACTGATTGAGGCTTTCCATTGTTATCATATTTCCTACCAGAAATGTGTTCGTTGTAATATTTCATTAAGAATGGCAAAATGAATATTACTGTAGTCATTACAACAACAACAACAAATTCTTGTCGTCAGATTTTCAATCTTTACAGTATTGTATTTTTATGCATGAGATGTAAATGAATTATGAACTCATGGAAGTGATGAACGAAAGACAATGATAAACATAAACATTGTTACTTTTAAGTTATTTGAAGGACATCGTGCACAAGAATTTTCATATAAATAAAATTCAGGTTTTATCAAAATATCACTTCTAATGAAATAGCTAAAAAAATTGTTCTGTAAGTAAACATAGAGATAGGTTTGGACGTTAGCAAAGATAAAACTAAATATATGCTTACAGGCCGAAACCAAGTGTTAGGTAATAATCAAAATCTAATTATTAATAACAACTCGTTTGAACCAGTTTCAAAATTCAAGTACTTAGGAGTAATACAACAAACGAAAATGATATTAAAGAGGAAATGAAAAGCAGGCTTAATTCAGGAAATGCATGTTACTTTTCTCTTCATAAACTATTGTCTTCTCGTTTAATATCTAAGAAACTAAAAGTTAAAATATACAAAACAGTAATTTTGCCTGTATTATTATATGGATGCTAAGCTTGGTTCCTTACATTGAAAGAGGAACATAAATTGAGAGTATTTGAAAAATAAGATCCTTAGGAAAATATTTGGACCTAAAAGGAATGAGGAGACAGGTGAGTGGAGAAGGTTACATAATTTAGAACTACGTAATTTGTATTCATGTCCAGATATTATTAGAATGATTAAATCAAGAAGACTTAGGTGGGCAGACCATGTTGCACGAATGGGAGAGGAAAGAAGAGTTTACAGAATTCTTGTTGGGAAACCTGATGGTAAGAGACCAGTAGGAAGACCAAGACGAGGATGGAGCGATAACGTTGAGATGGACCTAAAGGAAATCGGTAGGGATAGAAAAGAGTATAGATCTTGCTCAGGATATGGACACATAGAAGGCCTGTGTTGCTGTAGCCTTGAACCTTCGGGTTTAAGAAGGCTAGATAGTTAGTTAGTTAGTTTAAGTAAGCAATGCTGTAATCCTTGTAGCTATATGGCGGGGTTGAGGTGTACAGTCATGGAAATAAGTGCTTCCCTCAGATAACCTTAATACCTATAGTCTAATGGGGAAGTATTTCTTTCCCGACTGTACAATGCTTTAAGGTGCAAAGCATGAGGCCGATAAGGTGATGCCGATTTATGGACACACGTATAAAAAGACCTTTTGAAATAATCGTCTATCCCAACATCAATTGATACCCCAAGTGCCGAGTGTCCTCAACACACGTCATAGTCAGGGTTGTTAAAGGTCTAGGAATCCTTAAATTCTAATGTGTTCTATTTGGTTCCGCAACAGGACCGGAACCTTTTCTCTCGCACAATTTAAATTCGGTCCAAGTTGCGTATCGTGAATAAAGGTTCCTGGACCATATTTAAATTGATCCGGAAAAAAGGTTCCGGAACCGAATTGAAATACTTTACAGATAAAAAGGTTATTTACGGTCCAGAACCCATTCGTGCTTTCTCATTTTCTTTCCTGGACCGGAATTGAATGCATTTAAAATTCCTGGACCTTTAACTAGCCAGGTCACAGTACACGACCAAATTGGCTATCGCAATTGTGCTCGCGAAGACTCATTCATTCTCCACATCAGTTAATTAAATCCATATTCAGACAATTGATAACGAAGCATGTGGGGAAAATAACGTCAATACAAGAGTGTCGTGCAATACTCGGGCGTAACTTATTTTTTGAGTAACCCTTGTGCTCTTTGTTTGTTCCAGTTTTTAAGTCCATTTTATGCACAAAAGGCTACTCGAGACTAACCACTACGTATCTCCACTGGGTATCGTTCCCGGTACCCCTTGATTACATGACGGCGACGTTACCACTACGTCATCGGGAAAAACACGTTCGTAATAGTGGAGCTATTATTCTTTATAAAACTCATATTCAAACTATGAAAAGGCCTCCCCGATGGCGCAGTGGTAGCGTTGTCGCCTTGTAATCAAGGGGTCCCGGGTTAAATACCCGGTGGAGGCACATAGTGGTTCGGATTTCACTTTAAACTGAAGGTCCAGTCCCGATTAGCCTTACTGTGCATAAAGTGGACTTAATACAACAATTCAATCAATCCATCAACCAAACCATGAAAACAAAATATATACGTTATATATATATATATATATATATATATATATATATAATTAATTAAACTGGAATGCTTGTTGAACACTTAATTCCTTAGCATTATGATTTTATTATTATTATTATTATTTTGCTTCTCTACTACATAGGTTACATAGTCTGACATTGACATTTTTCGGTAGTGAATTTTTTCAAATAATTTTAGAAGTCATTATTGCACCTCAATGGGGTTGGCAACCGAAAAAGAGACTGAGATGAGGAACAGCGCAAGCTGATGATTCAGGTGGAGGACTTCGCACCGGACCTAATCCTACAAGGAGAACTCCACCATACACAACTATGACTCTTACGACCCTGATATCAAGATGCGTAGTGGATAATACACTGCCTCTGCCTCTTAGAATTAAATTATTCGCCAGTCCACAGGTACCTCAGTGCTTCCAGTAGTTCTCGTCCTGGTCAACAGAATTCCCCGTGACGTCGCAGAAGCTGTCTACTTCCTCCAGGGTGATCTTTGTGCTCACGTCAGCATCTTCAGTTACTGCCAGTTGTGCTTCTACTGCTGTTTGTTGGCTGGATGTTTTAGCCTGCGTGAGGTCTTGCTACTTTATCTATGGGTTCGGAGTGGGAAATCTGCATGAAGTCTCGCTACTTTATCTATGACCTCGGAGTGGGAAATCTGCATGAAATCTCGCTACTTTATCTATGGCCTCAGACTGGGAAATCTGCATAAAGTCTCACTACTTTATCTATGACCTCGGAGTGGGAAATCTGCATGAAGTGTCGCTACTTTATCTATGGCCTCGGAGTGGGAAATCTGCATGAAGTCTCGCTACTTTATCTATGGTCTCGGAGTGGGAAATCTGCATGAAGTCTCGCTACTTTATCTATGGCCTCGGAGTGGGAAATCTGCATGAAGTCTCGCTACATTATCTATGGCCTCGGAGTGGGAAATCTGCATGAAGTCTCGCTACTTTATCTATGACTTCGGAGTGGGGAATCTTCGTTTGACCGTTTCAAGATGTTTGGCAACTCGCAGTACTTCGGAAACTGTCGCCATCAGTTCCTTCCGAAACTCTGAAGACGACAGAGAACTCTCATCCTCCACGACCTTTACCAGCTCTGGGAGATTGCGAAGAATAGGCTAGTTTCAAGGAACTAGTCAGAGTAGACGAGAAGGAGAATTGCATAGAGAGAAGACACAGAGCAGATCCTCCAAAGAAAGAGTCGATGCTGTCACCATTTCCAAAAGGTCTCCCATCTGAAGAAAAAATTACTAGTAATATCCATGCTGAAGAGGAGAAGAAGACGGCGATAAAAAGTTCATATTAAGATGTCATCTGCAGTAACGGAACTCTGTGTCTTATACAAACGCCGGAGAAAGATCTAAATCAGTAGGAGAGAACTTTCAAGGAAGCAGATGAGTAGAAAGACTAGTAAGAATGTGTCAAGTGCACATCACACAGTACATGAAGGATGCTGAAGACATGGAGCTGCTATCTCATGTACACATGCAAGTACCTAGAATCGCCAGATAAAAAGTAATAAAAACTGCCAGAAATGGATCTGCCTGCAACAGTGAAGCCACTAGTAAGATTCAAACTTGCATCGTCCCACTGATTTCACTTGCATGGTGGCAAAACACCAAGGAAAAAGATATCAAACATTCCACGGTCATATCTACCTTTCCATCTAGGCTTTAGGCTTCCAGTTACCAGGTGACGATATTCAACAATTCCAAACAGGAAACAGTGGTGTCATTGTCGTCAATTACCCTCATGAATATTATATGAAATTATATAAAGATCTTGTGATTTTGTGCGGTAGGTTCTGTCTTGCAAGAATAATACTTTTAGCCTCATCATTGTCAGGTTGCAAACATTTTTTTGCAACACTTACGAGGGGCGATCAGGTTGCTCCGACCCTAACATAGAAGGAATGACATTACGATTGATTTTTTATTTTGTTATTGTTTAGTGATCCTTTATATGCTTTCATTCTGAATTGCAAGTCTGAGTAGCGTACAGTTTTCTTTTTACAGGGGTTTAACTGAGTGAAGTTGTGTCAATGTGCCAGAATGGGGAAAACTGAGATGAGGGCGGTGATCAAATATTTTGTGAAGAAGAAGTGGACGGTATCCAAAATTCATGAGGACTTGGTGGATACATTAGGGGACACTGCTCCTTCATACAGTATGGTCAAGAGATGGTGTAGTGAGTTTCATTGTGGGAGAGAGTCGTGTGAGGATGAACATGCCGGTGGAGCACCAAAACTGTCATGACGACCGAAAACATTAACAAAGTCCACGATATCGTGCTGAAGGATCATCGAGTCACTATCCGTCATGTTGCTGAGATGTGTGGCCTGTCATATGGCACTATGAAAAACATAATTACCCAGGAATTACAAATGAAAAAAATTGCTGCAAGATGGGTCCCTCGAAACCTCACCCCAGATAATAAGCGCACCCGGGTGCTCATCAGTCGAGAACTTCTTGACAAGTTTCGTGCTGATATATACGATTTCCTTGCCCGATTTGTAACTATGGATGAAACATGGGTCCATTACTTCGACCCAGAAACAAAATCACAAAGCATGGAGTGGAAACACCCAAATTCTCCACCAACGAAGAAGTTCAAGGTGCAAACGTCAGCCAAGAAGGTCATGGCCTCAATTTTCTGGGACTGCAAGGGTGTCCTTCTTGTGGACTATCTACAAAGAGAACAAACCATCACTGGCACATACTACAGTGACCTAATCAAGAAATTACGTGATTCCATCAAGAAAAAGAGGCGTGGGATGTTGACCCGTGGTGTGCTCCTTCACCAGGACAATGCACCTGTCCACACCTCACGCATTGCGAGGGCCGCTATCGCATATGCATCGTTCGAATTGCTGCCCCGCCCACCCTATTTCCCAGATTTGGCCCCCAGTGATTTCCATTTGTTCAAACATTTGAAGAATGACATTCGTGGGCAAAAATTTTCTGATGATTCTGAGGTGAAAAGGGCTGTGGACTCATGGTTGGAGGACCAGTTGGAAGAATTATTTTTGCAAGGTATCCAGGCGTTGGAGCACCGATGGGAAAAGTGCATTGGAGTTGTAGGGGAGTATGTTGAAAAATAAAAAAAAATTGAAACCCTATTGCTGCTCTTTCTATGTTAGGGTCAGAGCAACCTGATCGCCCCTCGTATCTGCTTAGGGAAAAGCTTCGTAAGTAAGGACATCACGGCCGTTTTAAAATCGAGACAAAGAAGGGACCAGACTATTCGATTGATTGATTGATTGATTTAGTTTATTTTACTTCGCGTTTTGTGCCTCTTGGCTAATTTGCGAAGATGAGGATGAGTGATGAAAGGATGAAATTGATGAATGGACATTCACAAACAACCAAGCCCGACCAGGATTCGAACCCGGGACCCTTGGCGCAGACTATTCGAGACTTATCGAGAGGAAAGATAGAACGAGGCAGACTCTGTAAAATCTAGACGAGAAGAGTCTTCGTGTCGGAGACTGTTAAACTATTATGCATGAATATGACAATTTAAGAAAAAACTTTATCTTGAGACATACTGAGTAGATATCTAACTGATTAATTATAAATAGAATCCATATTTTGTTTATCGTAATTGCGAAAGTTAATACGTTCTGTGACTCACCCACACTCTCATGAAGGTACCCCTTTAGGATAGATTCCCCAGGCGCCAGAGCTTCGTTAGAGTATAATAATACAGTTCAGAGTGTACTACGTGTACTGCATTTAAGTACTTTTAGCGAAGGTCTTTCGTGTCTTCAAAATCAAAACATCCCGGTTTTGACAGTTTCAGATTTTCAAAATGGCGTTGCAGATACGAGGCCATTCTTAATTAGTGACTTGCACATCATATCATACAAAATGATTCGCATATAATGACTGCTTGCAAGGAACAGTGTTAATTTTAAGTGCAACAATTATTTTTTTGCGGCGCACTGCGATCTTTACTCATTTCCAAGTATTTCTCTGTTTCTTCGATGCTCCCTTTTTCGCCCGCCGCGGGCTACCACCCTTCTGATTCATAATCAAGTGACTCCATGCCTGTCAAACAAAACTCGCAATGCCAAACCTTAGATTTCTATTGCTATTGTACATGCACACGAAAGAGTTCTATTCTTTCAAATACAAAGGTTAATGATTTGATTTGATTTTTGTTATTTAGCGTCACTTTTCTGCCATATTGAGCTAATCTTAACGGTGATGATATGATGAAACTTATGAAGAGTCACAAAGAACACCCAGGCTAGGCTGGGATTCCAAACCGGGACTCCTGTCACCATAGAGAGATGTGATAAGAAAATGATTTAATTAACATGTATGTTTTACCTTATTATGGTAACCCATTTTCAGGTATCTTATTTATGCATAGATTGTGATATTGTTTTAGGTCCACTTTATGCACAGACAGGCAAATCAGGACTGGGCCTACAGTTGAAAGTGGACTTAGAATCACTGTGCCATGTGTGTCCAACTGGTATCGAACCCGGGACCCGTTGATTACAAAAACGATGACGTTACCATTACGCAATCAGGGTATGCCTCATTTATGCATATAAATTACATCTATGTATTGTATTATTATTATAGTGTTTTGCTTAAATAATCTATAACTAGAACAATGCTGGGAAATAAAATACCCCAGTATGGAAACTGTCACTTTCTCTTGACGCCAAAGCTGTTGATTTTATGACCGAAATCTCTTACCGTAAGAACGAACTTCTTAGTCAATCGTGGTTGCACAGATTGCATGAAATGTCTTTAACTCGACTCTCATGTCCCGACACATCAAGATGAATCGATACAAATCTCCTGAGACGTGATTGCGGCGTAGATGCGACACAAGAAGCGTGACAAACTTTCCTCGAGGCACTGTCCGAAGTAGAACAAGTGGCTTACAGACGTGGCCTGATTTCCTTTCTGGGGTGGACAGGAAGGGAAGGTGCCGAATGAAATGTTCGATTTTTGTGTCATGCTGGGAGAAGGCGGAAAGACAATATAAAGGTGAAAGAAATCAAGGATTTACGACACACAAAATACACGCTTTTGACTCACGGAATGCGCACTTGCTAGTGCGTGATCTTACCAGAAGTAGTGCAGCAGGGCGTATGGTAAGAACCATATTTCCATTATATTGTATGCATTAGTGTAAGTGAAGAATCTTTGAATTTTATTGCTTAGGCCCCTGCTGAGATAAAAGGTCTGTTCTTAATAACCATTATTTCCGCGCGCGCGTTTCCTTAACTTAAATCGATAAAATATGGATTTGGAGGACACAGTTACATTTCTTTGGAGATCTCTTCCTGTATATTTTCTCAAATTTGTAGCAATGGAGGTCATTTTCCTATATGGTGGCTGAAGAACAACGTGAAATCATGGAAACTTGTAACATGTTAAACGATAGGCCTATTTTTATGGGCAGGTCAAATTTCATTCTGAAGTTAATTTACAACCAGTGATAACTGCTTCACTATGACTACAAAGAAAATAACAAGACAGGGCACATTCACACATATGAGCAACCTTATTGGAAGTGGAAGAGACATGTTGCCTTCTGAATTACCAACTTTGCGAGACGTGTTAAGATATGGACTGTTGCTGAGAGAACAAAGTGGTGAGGATATGAGAAACTATCCAGCTGCCAGTATTGCAAAAGACATATATCCTAAAGTACTTGAAAAATGGGAACGAGCAAACTGTTCTTTTGTTTTCCCTGTTGTGAATTCAAGAGTTACAGTATTAGCAAAGATTCAAGAAAGTTGGGAGCAAGCAGAAGACATATCTCTTAGAAGGGGCAAGTTAGATATTAAAGAAGCTTTTGCTTCAAAGCTTGACAAGCTCTTTGACATTCTCAATTGCAAATGTGAAATCATTATGTGCTCTGAATTTGGCTGTGCTACAGATTGCACAAAAGAAGCTCACATTAATTGTACATGCTCTAAAGACAAGAAGATCCCAGTGAAAGAACTTGCTTTCATTAAAGGCCAGAGAAACAAGATTGGTTCTATTGGACCACACTAAATTGGTTTGCCAGATTTTCCAGAACATAACAGACTGATAAAGAAGCAAAAGCGAGGAGAAGTTGAGAGAACAAGACTTGCTGAATATAAAAAGGAATGCTTGCAGACTTCTTTACTTCCATCACATGAAGAAAGTTCCTCTGGGGTTGGAAATGAGGAAAACGAATCTGATACAGAAGATGGAAGTGAATCAAATTATGATTTAGCAGCTCCTTCAACTTCTAATGGAGAGAAACAGTACAATACATTAGATATACCTAATGTTGCTATGCAGAGCATCAGATACGGTGTTGGTCTTCGTGCCACAGCTGCAATTACCACCGCTGCATTTATTGATATCGGCTTGATCACTGAAGAAAACACGAAACTTGTTGTTGACCACAATAAAGTAAAGAGAGCGCAGGAGAAATTGAAGTCATCATTAGACAATGAATTTGAAGAAATTTGTAAGAAGGGTCAAATTGATTGCATATTTTTCGATGGTCTTCAAGATTCAACTAAAGTTATGCTGAAGGCTGAAAATTCAGAGCAGCAGTTTCCCAGTACTATGAAAGAACAACATTATTCAGTTTGTAGTGAGCCAGGTGGGAGATACCTTTATCACTTTACACCAGAGAAAAACTCGAAGAATGAAAAACCAGCTGAAATAATTGCTGACAATTTACTTAATTTCATGAAAGAGAAAGGTATTGATAAAACAATACAAGCAATTGGAGGTGATTCAACAAATATTAATACCGGCTGGGAAGGTGGCACCATGCACTGGGTAGAAGTCAAACTAGGGCGCAAACTTAACTGGCTAGTTTGTGCTCTTCACACCAACGAGTTACCTCTTCGCCATTTAATCACAGCCCTTGATGGGAAGACTTTGTCAAACAACAAGTGGACAGGTGACATTGGTAAAATGTTAGATGCAGCTACAGAGCTTGATATTAATCCTAAATTTCCAAAAATTTCAATTGGAGTACCTGTTATTGAACTCAGTGACTGTATTGTGAAGGATCTGTCAACCGATCAAGCGTATGGATATAGAATTACACAGGCCATAAGAGCAGGTAAACTTCCCAATACTCTGGCACTTCTTGAAATTGGACCAGTGAGCCATTCAAGGTGGCTTACAACAGCAAACAGACTTTGTCGCTTGTAGGTTTCCAACCATGGCCTAAAAGGCAAAAGCCTCGAGAATTTAAGGCTGATTGTGGAATACATCGTTGGTGTGTACTATCCGTGTTGGTTCAATATCAAAGTAAATCATTTGTGGATAGAAGGCTCCCGTCATTTGTTGTTTCAATTGCAACAGCTTAGACTGCAAAACAAGGCTGTAATAAATGCTGTTTTGCCGACTGTTAAGCGTTCAGCGTGGTATGCATTTAGTGAAATGTTAATTCAGACATTGCTGTGCTCAAATAATAAGGAAGAAAGGAGAGCTGGAATTGAAAAGATCATCGATTTGAGAGGTGGCAATGATGATACATTTGGACACCTTTCAGTACGTCCAAGGAAGACACCTTCTATAAACACCTCTGCTTCAAACTTATTGGAGTTGATAGACTGGTTTGATGGAGTTTATGAACCTCCATTAACATGCAAAATGACCTTGACAGAAATAAAGGAATTTATTGACAAGCCTATGCAAGTTCCTCAGTGGCCTTGTCATGGTCAAGGGATTGAAAGATGTGTGAAACAAGTCACGGAGGCTGCAGGAAAAGTGTATACACAGGAAAAAAGGGAGGGCTACATCAGAGGCCAAGAAGCAGGTCGTCGGCTTTTGTCAAGAAATGAATCAAAACAGGACTTGATGAAACTTGTTATTAATTCTAATAAATGTTATTCTTTTTTTTACTATAATAGGACGTTATAAGATAAAGTAATGATATGTTGTTACAGCTGGAAACAAAATTTCTTTATATTTTCCCTTGTATAAAATGATTAGAAACTTCAATTTCGCTTCCAAATGCGAGTTTTTGGCTTTTTTTTAATGCATTTCAAACAAACTTCAATTTACCAAGCTAATCATCAACCAATCATAAAAATAATTGCAGATTTGTATTCCTCATGTCCAATAACATATTTTCAGAACCCCTCATTGAGCAAATTCGCAAAAGAAAATTTTCCGTCCTTAAATGACACGCCCTACTGGACAGTCTGATGACCAATCCGAAGAGGAAATGGAATTCGGACACATTTCGTCTCAAACTGCTGGGTTGTTCGAGCTTTATGAGCTGGTGCAGAATCCTGACAAAAGCTCCACCCTAACCATGCCTGAAGCAGAATGGCCCTCTGAACCCCATCTGCAAAGCTGTGAAAGTTCGTAGACTGAAACGCGGACTATACTGTTCATTCTATAATATTTCGAGACTCTAATCCAGACCCTACGACGCCAGGGGTCCCGGGATCGAATCCCGGTCTGGGCATGGTTGTTCTTTGTGTGGTGCCCCTTCAACAATTTCATCATATCATCACTCATCCTCATCTTCGCGATTAGCCAAAAGTGGCAGAAAAGCGAAGTGATACAATCAAATCAATCAATCTATACGAGGCAGAGACTTACTTATCCTTCGAGATCAAAACGAGACCAAATAGACTGAGAACGAGAAAAACATTTAAAACTCGCTACGTAACTTGTCGCAGCGCTGATCACGTGTTGCTCAACGAGAAGCGGTTAGGTAGGCCTTGGCTATCAAAGAGTTGATTTGTGCTTATTGTGTGGGCATGGGCACCGCCACAAAATTCTGTAGCGGGTGTCCCGTCATTGGTAAAACTTGAATAGTATAATAATAATAATAATAATAATAATAATAACAACAACTTGTAAATTAATATAAATAAGTCCATTTAATTACGATTTTTTATTATTATAATTGTTATTAACATTGGGGAGACACTACATGACTGATTATCCAGCACAAATGTTTTCCATTATTTTTTTCATGTCAGACAGTTAGTGCATTGAAATGCATAGCTTTTTTATTTTGTTATTAGCTTTTACATACTTCATCCAAGAAAAAGCTTTAAAAGTTAGAGGGAAATTTTAGTTTTAAAGTTATGTTGTTTGATCTTCACATAAAACTCTATTCTTTTGGAATTTTGATAACTGTCGAAACATTTATTCTTTCAAAAAATAGCAGTATATAAAAAACAACCTGGTTAATGCATTTTACACTATTTTTTTTCGGTCTGACGCAGTTTTTACTTTGATTGTTCTGTTCGAATATTAACTAACTGAGCTGTACATACTTCTGTTGTTAACAACAAAAGTAACAAGCTTTCTTCTTTTTCTTAACTTGAAATAAGCGACACCAAATTACAAGGAGGAGAGGGGGGAGCGTCAACGCCGGTTCGACCCACCCTACCGACGGCCATGTGTGTGTGTCTTTGTATTGGGAGTACCCTATGTGTTCCCACAACTCAAATTCAAGTAAAGTGAAAAAAAAACCCTCATACACCCTTGTCTTCTCCCGGAAGAAAAGAATTGGCATCAAAATGTAAAACCCTATTCCATTCTTAATATTTCAAATGTAATAAATAACCTCCATTTTTAAATTTTGCGTGACTTTCTTGGTATTTCTACATATTCACTGGAGACCATATCTACATTCATCTCTGAACCTCGTACTGAAGTAATTTGGATGCTTTATAGTGTCGCTCGAAAACATAGGATTGCAATCTAAACACTCATCACCCTGACAACTATTTAGACAAATTAAATTTAAAATACCTTGTAAAGTCATAATATGATAAGACCAGAATGGACAACAGCATTCAATAAGAGGTCAATAGTGTTTTGAAGAAAGTGAAATATATTAATCAACAGTTTGGAACATAAATAATACAGTAGTACCTTAACTCAAAAACTTTGGCTAGAAATCGCAAGAATACGCGGCGTGAGCCAACAAAATAACGACAATATCAACAACGACACTGGAGAACAGGACCTGTTTTTAGGAAATATATCCTGTCACACCAGGCTGATATTTTCCGGGATGATTCGGGACTTATAACAACCAGAGTTGTGTGTAGATTAACGCAACTATAGCGTGAGTCCATTAACTTGTAAAGATACCATTTTCGGCAACTGAACCGTAAAACTGAGTCCGGTGAGCGAACATTTGCGAAGAGCTTGCGACAATCGACCCAAAACGCACACTCAAGAAATAATTCACAACATCCATCTTTCCGTAATTAGGGATAAAATGCAGTACGCATATGCGTTGTTGGAGCTACCTTCCTCCCCCTCGCTCTCCTCGACATTCTGCGTGCGGTTGCTGTGGCAACCAACTTTTCCCCTCCTGCGTGAGTTTCTCGATCAGAGTTGCCAACTGTAGTACCAAAACGCCAAATCGGGTGAATTCAGCACGTGAATCAGACACAAATCAATCTCAAAGAACAGAGTAACCGTTTTAATAAGTTTGTGTGTTATTAAGCGCCAAATGCGGATAATGCATCGGGTATCGATCACGGGATCCCTTGATTACATGGCGACGACGCTACCACTGCGCCATCGGGGAGGGCCATCGTCATGTTTGAGTTATTGAAGTGGAAGAAGGGGAAATTAACCGTTTGGCTACTACATCCCCCTTCCAGATTCTAATTTTAGGCACTTGTGAGGAAAAACACATACGCACACTTTTAAAAAAAACTAACCTCCATGGCTCCACAGTCATCGAAGGGAAAGTGCATGTCAATAGAATTTTTTATTTCATGACGTGCCTCACCCTCGCCGTTTCTTGCTTTCGAGATCATCATAACTCGTGGCGCAATAACCCATGAGGGGCCTACCGACTACCGGCCTCACTTCCACCTGCCGAGGTAGATCATCTAACCAGTTACAGGGTGACGTGTGGTCAGCACGACAAGGCCCAAGTCGTTGTTGTAGATTTCCATGACTGGGTTACGCTACTCATTCGTAGCTCCCCAATTTATTTATTTATTTATTTATTCTAAGTTTCAGATACAGCACTTTTAAGGCCATTTTACACTGAAAACTCTAACAAATAACAAGAACAAGTCAAGATGGTTTTAGGTAAAAACAAGAAAGGTTAAACATAAGACATAAACAACGAAACAAACAAAAGATTTACATATTCGTTCTTATGGAAGATCGGAAAATACTTTCAGGGGCAAAAATGTCGATGTTTGTAGGTAGTTTATTATAGAACTCTGGTAGCCTGTGGATCAGAGAGCGCTGTATAAGGGAAAGCCTAGCGGTAGAGTTGTGGAACAATTCAGTGTTTCGGGTGGATCGAGAGGGAACTCTGAAGTTGAATTCTGTAAGCAGAAATTCAGATCTTAATTTCCCATTGATGATTTTATAGAAAAATTTCATATCAGCCATATCGCGTCGGGTCTGCAGTAACTGGATGTTCAAAGTAGTCAGGATGGTGGGCAACCAACCATCAGTCCCGTACACTGGCTGAAATCTCAGGAGAAAAGCGTGCGTCCCGTAGCCTGAGCCCAAAGCATGACCGGCAAAGCCGTCCGTGAGGGACACTTCGCTGCTATTAATTACAAGTAAAATAACCGCGAGAGATTGAAAGAAGAACTTTTGCGGAAGATGTAGATTTTGTGAAAAAGCAAATGCACGAAACCAGCATGAAGAAGCAAAATTCAGTTCCAAAACAATAAACAAATTTGATTCTACCAGAAGAGAAACAAATTCTAAGTTTAACATAATCTTCAAATCCACGACAAAACAAGACAGTACGATGATCAAGTAGCTTACGATTCGGGTTACTAGATTCCAATTTTTTTTTCCAAGCGGTCAGAAACAGGTACGTAGAACCTGCCGGATCCCTGAACCGAATTTCGGATGCACGGAACCGGAAATCAGGTCCGCGAATCGAGAACCGAAAATAACGTGCTCGCATCCACAACTGGATCCTTAACTGAAATTCGAGTGTCTAAATACGGAGTAAAAAACCGGGTATCTGAATTCAGAATCGAAAATCAGGTACCCGGATCCTTAATCGGAAACCTTTTCCGGATGCTTAACTGAAGTTCAAGTACCCGGATGCGAAGTCGAAAATCGTATACCCGAACGCCGAACCAATAATCGGGTATCCGAATCCAGGACCGAAAATCGGGTATCATGACCCTGAATCGAAAATCAGGTACCTGGATGCAAAACCGAAAATCAGATATCAGAATTTAGAACCGAGAAATTCAATTTACCCGATCCAGAATCGACAATTAGGTACCCGAATTCAGAACCGAAAATCGGGTACACGGATCCAAAACCGAAAATCGGGTATCCGGATCCTGAATCGAAAATCAGGTACCCGGATCCAAAACCGAAAATTGAGTATCGGGATTTAGAACCGAGAAATTCAATACTTGATCCAGAGTCGACAATAAGGTACCTGGATCCAAAACCGAGAATCAGGTATCGGAATTTAGAACCGAGAAATTCAATACCCGATTCAGAATCGATAATTAGGTACCCGAATTCAAAACCGAAAATTTGGTACACAGATCCGGAATCGAAAATCTAGTATTCGGATCCAGATCCCAAAATCGGATATTCGGATCATGAATCGAAAATTAGGTACCCGGATTCTGAACCGAAAATCGGTATCTGGATTCAGAACCGAGAAATTCAATACCCGATCCAGAATCGATAATTAGGTTCCCGAATTCAGACCCGAAAATCGGTACACGGATCCGGAATCTAAAATCGGATACAACGCTCCATTACTATTCGGAATCCGGATATTTCCCTACTTTTTACGCGAAACCACGATTTGGCAACACTGATCCCAACACCGCCGACCATTGCCTGACTGCCCTTCGCTCTGGATCGCCGGTGCCTTTATAAACAGCTCAAAGTTTCGAACGACACTGCATATCCGCTCACGCCATTTCCGGTCCCAATATACGGAAAGGAGGGAAATTCAGCTTTTCCCATTCTTTCTGGGAAGAAACCACATGACACAATCGATTACTTATTTTATTAATGCTGTCGAAAACTTCAGAGAAAAGTAGGTCTTGTGTATAAACTGGATCCAAGTGCAATCGATGTTTGAGAATCGAAATAGTTAAGCATGTTAATGGAAAAAGTTTAATTGTTTAATGGTAAGAGACGGAAAAACGAGTGACAAGGATATGGGAGGGAGAATGGAAGTAGATGGGAGTGTCGGGCTCATCTTAGACGTTGAGGAAACAGAGGAGGTCAGAAATTATCGTGACTAGGGATTCTATTGAGACCGAGAAGGAGACTCTCGTTCGAGACATTGTAGTGATATTTTAAATATTTACTAAATTTCCTTTACTACACTAAGTCTTCAGACATATCAATTATTTAGGTGCATATTAACCCCCTAGCTTATCCGTACCATACAAAAAAACTTCCTTACCAGAGGGGGGCCGGTTTGGGGGCCAACACATTTTTATCACTAATTCAAGAAAACATTTTGTTATGGAATCAATGCCTTCTTTGTTGTTTATATAGATGTAGTTATATAATAATGACAAAAATTACCATTATTAATAAAAAAATAAGAATAAATTATTAATTCTTACTTGCACGGGTGTCACAGATACTTTTTATCATACACAAAATCTCACAAAACCATGTTAATTTTTGTTAAGGTGCGTTTATATTGTAATCATAATAATTACAAAAATACTATTATTTAAAAAATACATGAATCAATTGCATGTCATTTCCATGAGTATCTTTGGGTCTTTCCGATGGCGCAGTGGTAGCGTCTTTCCCTTGTAAACAAGGGTCCCGGGTTCGATACCCGGTGGAGGCACATAGTGGTTCGGATTCCACTTAAAACTGCAGGTTCAGTCCCGATTAGCCTTACTGTGCATAAAGTGGACTTAAAACACGAAATCAACCAACCAACCATGGGTATCTTCTCGGAACACTAGGATGACTATACGTCCCGTTTCAGAGGCAAGTCCTGGTCGTTCCGTCGATATTATTAAAAAGCCACTATTTGTCCCGTTTTATAAAAGTCTAGGATTTAGCTTGAAAACTAAGTTTCAATTTGAGAGACATTTCGAGCAGAAAAAAACGTTGATGGAATTTTTAAACTAGCGTAATGGTAACACTGTGGCCAAACAGCTGGGCCACGTTTCAAGAAGGAATTCATTACAATCAAAATATTCCATTGTCGTCGAGATCGAGAACGTTCGAGCAAACATCAATGTATACACCGTGGGTTGTAATTTGTGTGTGTTCTCTTATTTGTAGAGCAGTAAATGGCCAAGAAGTGTGTGTATGCAGTTCAAATATGCAGCTGCAATTAAATTCCTGCGTCTTGAAACAAACTCAAAAGACAAAATCTCGTGTTGTGTGTCAGATAGCTACGTGGAATAAGTTTTGGGGGAGTTTTATGAACGGCGGTGGAGAATAAAGCTGCTTTCAAGAAGATTGGTTCTTCTGATAAATACTTCTGGCATTCTTCAATTTCATCGTAGGACTAGCATCAAAGGTTGATCAGATTGGAGGGAGCCAGGGGTGCTCACAGGGGGGGATTCACGACGCGGCTGCGTTATAGAAATTTTTTGGGGGGGACCAAATTTCAGTGGCGTAGCATGGACATTTCGGGTGGGAACGCCAAGTCCGAAGGAAGAGTCGGCCCTTTCTTGCTTAATAATTTACTTATGGTATTAGTCGCCACAGGTATTATTTGCCTGAAGTAAGCTGGGTTTTCAATAAAACATCATCATTGCATGTTTTAGCTAGAAAATTAGATGCCTCACTATGCCACAGATGTTTTGAACTCTGGTGTTCTATACCTTTTTTTATATCTTTCTGCATGACGCAAGTCATTAAAAACCTACCTGAATCACAAGCGCCTCTGCACAACAGTAGACGTCATTGTTGTGGGCGATCCAACTACTGATTGATTTGACTTCGCTTTTCTACCACTTTTGGTTAATTGCGAATATGAATATGAGTGATGATATTGATGAAGGGACACTGACAAAGAACACCCGTTCTCACGCCGGGATTCGAATCAGGGACCTTTGTCGTCTTGGCGCACTGTGAAAAGCAGAGTGGATGATCCAAATATCGTACACTCTACTGAAGTAACAGTGCCGATTAGTAATTCAGACCACTGTTTATTACATCTTGAGAATGCTGATAAACATTTTAAAATAATTTTCTCCAGAGACCATTCGATGTTAAGAGTTTTCAAATGAATGCTAAACATTTCCATTCACACAATATTAAGTAGTTAGATAATAACGAAAAAATACAATAAGAAAATAATAGTTTTGCGGGTTAAGTGGTAGAGCAGCCACAGGCTGAATTTCTACCACGAGGACTTCACCAACTTATTTGACAAAAACTGTGTTGATCTTTTAGTTTCTAATACACATCGCTGTTCGTGCGATAAATTATACAATGCAGTGGCCATTAAGAAGCAGTATATTTGAGATTGGTGAAGTTACGTCAGTCAATATTGCGTATTCTAGCATCACATAGCACGAGTTGCATGAGCGCGAAGAGCGAAGAACCGGGTAGGAATTCTGCCGCTGTCGTCTGCTTCAGAAGGCAGGAAGGGTCACATGAACCAATCACGGTAGACCTCTCGTACGCTGGCGTAAGAGAGCCCATTTACGCGCGTGCTGTAGAAATGGAAGCTTTCCCTCCATAAAGGCAGCAAGGAATATAGGAGTCCTGTACGCCGAACCTGCTCGGCGTTCGGCCGGAAAAGGCATTGAAAGGAGATGCTAGAACGAGTATTGAGAGTGGAGTGTTGCAAGCGAATCGCGAAAAATAGCCATTATAATGCCATGAAGGTCAAACATATATGAAATTAGTCACGTTTTACTTTATAATCACAGCATTTAAGCATTTTTGAAATTTTAAATCTGGGAACGCCGGGCGTACGGGCGTACTATAACGCTACGCGACTGCCAAATTTTATAGTTTAACTACCAATTCCATATATATTCTTTGGTTTGATGACTTGTTATTGATTTTTAGTTATGGTTATTATGTACATTTTTTCAATTTCAAAATAACACAATATTAATGTAAATGTATATATTGTAAATAATACCTATAGTAAACATACTGCTTAAATATGCCTGTATTATATTGTTCCGCAAATTTTGTTCCACCAAAATAATTGAGTAAATAATTTGGCATAAAGGAGGGGGATGTTCTACCTTTTGGGGGGAGTGCGTCAGAGGCCTTGGGGGGATGGACACCCCTGGGAGGGATCAGGACGAAATTAAGACGAAATTGGGCCTGATGGTGCAACGAAATTGGGACTCCAAATTTCATTCTAAGATTTCTTTTCAGGTTAATATAGCAAAAGAAAACTGTTCAGCTTTCGGAAAATTCTCGTCTGTTTTCATCTGGGCCTATTTCAGGAATGGACCTAATGCTGCAGCATCAATAGCACCCACCTTAATCCGTCAGTGGGAGGGACGGCAAACACTATGTACGTCATACCGAGATTATGTAATATTTGATACCTTGCGTCAACCGGAGATCATATTTCATTTATTGTTTGTAATGCATAATTTATGTGATAAATAATAATAATAATAATGTTAATAATAACAATAATTTTATAATTAGATCTAACCGATTTTTCAGGAGGGGGGTAAACTGACCTTCTTGGGATGTCCCGTTTTGGGATCAAAACGTGATGGCCACCCTACGTAGCAACATTTCAAGGAGGGGGAGCGGTAGCTGATAGGCCCACCGCGTGAGTTTTGCCTCCTGCTATTTATTTTCAATTTTAAATAAAAATGTTCACGGATGAAAAATCTAAAAACAAGAGATGGTGGGCCTGGTAGCGCCCCCCCCCCTCGGTCCGGCTAGGGTTATTAAAAAAACCTGCCCCCTCCCAGAAAATATTCCCGCACCGCACTCTCACTCCCCACTTTTTTTTCTTTCTTTGGCGTAGTCACTGCCACTACGGTAAGGGAAATGTTCTCATTATACTGTACATGCTTCGTTAAATCGATTTCCATTTCACTTAATTTTTATTTCTTGTGGTTTTCAATTATACAGGTACACTTGTAATTTTCTATAATTTGTACATTTATAAACATTTAGCTTAATTGTATAGCTTAACAAATTAATTCATGTAGGGCATAAAGCTGTTTTATAGTAAGATAATATGTGTAAAAAAACTGTAAGCTTAAGTGTAACCCTTCCTTAAATAACAAATAATAATAATATTTTTGGTTATTTTTCATAGCTTTTTTACTTCTCTATGTTAAACGTGCAGTTCATTATTCGGATTATGATTTTAGTCAAATACAACAGTATTATTTTCATAATTACTATAGCAATAATGGAACAAAAATCGGTAGGGTGACTTGTGAAATCGTATACACTAATAGTAGAAACTTTACTGTTGTCCATTTCTGGAGCATTTTGTAGTATAAATTAACCCAAGTTTCTCTGAACACAGCCAACACATTGAAAAATTGCAACAACTTAGTCCAATATGAAATGCCTATTCCTCATTCATTGGAACAGTGTGTCAAGATAAAGGATGGCCTTGTTGATATTTTTTTACATTTTCAAATCTGAATGAAAAATGTGGCTAACAGTAATTGAAGAGACATGTCCAGGGTCTGCATTCTAGGCAGTAGAAAATTGTGACAAGCTGTACTCAAATATTCACAAATTGTTGGTGATCTTGGCTACACTGCCAGTTTCATCTTCAACACCCGAGAGGATGTGTTTAACATTAAGGAGGTTGAAATAATGTCCTCGCAATTCAACGGGAGATCCTCGACTAATGCACTGTTAAGTGTACATACATACGAATATTAAAATAACACCGATGATGTTATTTTCAATTTTGTAGCAAGGAGAAAAATACTAATTTTAATATTGTAATTATTTTTTAACGAGAAACTGGGATTAGCTTTTTCACAAGCATTTTCTCCTCATTTTATGCAGAAAAGTTAGAAGTTCGTAGAGACGTAGATAGACTTAATTTAATAAATATATTACCTTTCATGTGGTGGCAGAGTGAATTTTGATAGCCAGATCATACCTAGGGACGCTATACGTTCCGGATTTTCAGGGACAATCCCGGTATCATTTGTCCCGGTGTTCCGAATAGTTTCTTCGGGATGCACAAAATGTCCTGGAATCGGGGGGAAAGAAGAAATCATTAAGACTATACTTTCCTGAACTTTTTTTATATTTAAATGCGTGGACATAATCTTAAAATGCTTATTTTACAAAACAATCTAACTCTACATTGAACCATTCTCTCTCCATAATACAAGAGTTAACGAGATACAGACGGCACTGCAAACATCTTTGACTTCACGATGGCGCCGCCTCTGCTAGCAGTGCTGCATTTCAGTTACGATTCTCTTCCATTGTATAGTAACCTGCTTACTATAAAGAGTCAGTGCTTAGGTGCCTATCTGTTCAGTCCGCAGTTTTCATATAACGTTACCACACAATGTGGGATGTAAATGACAATTATGTTGTACATACATACAACTTAATCGGGGCCCAGCCCCTCCCCCCCCCCGCTCCCTAACAAGCTACCGGTCAGTAGTGTCCCAGATTTTTATTTATGAAATGTAGGATCCCTGATTGAACCAAAAGTTGCCCCCTCCCCTTACGTGAGCTATATATACGCCCATGTATGTACAGTATTATCTTTATTTTTTAGAGTCGTTAGCTTATCTAAGGTATTATTCTCTAGAAACCATGCTAGGTTAATCCGTAAAGAATAAATATAGCAATTTACAATCATCATCTTATTGAGCGTTAATTAAATCATCTGGATACATATTTATAGTGGAATTTTATCAACAAAATATTTGTATATGTTATTACGGAATGAGAATTGTATAACATTAAGAAATGCTTAAATTAACAGTAAGGAACGAGGAAGTTTTATACATATATAATATGTTTTAAAGTTGGCAATTATTTCCGTATCAAAAATCAGGAAGTACTAATTATAAATGCTTAGCCTATCACTAATTTGCATTACCATGGGTTTAATATAGGATATTATTATATGTGTTAATTCAATGCCTATTCTTCTGAAAGTGAAGTCACGTTTGTTAAGAAGTTAATTATTTTTCGTGTATATGAAAGTGTTCTAACAAAAATACTACGATAGCATACGGAAATAAAAGTGATTGCGATATCTAAATATTTATAACAGGAATACGTTAAGCATGTAATTGTTATTATTGTTTATATGTGGCAACTCTTTCTCGTCGTCGTGGGGTGTAAGTCTACCCGATAGCGTAGTGGTAGCGTCGTCGCGTTGTAGCCAAGGAGTCCCTGGTTTGATACCCGCATGAGGCACGTAGTGGTCCAGAGACTTGATACGGCACGCAATAGTCAACATCACTTAGTAGACTTAAAACCGAATTCAAATCAAATCAAGCCGGACCCTGAGGCCGAGTGGTTAGCACATCGCGCTACGACGCCAAGATTCCCGGGCTCGAATCCCGCTCGGGCTTGGTTATTTGTGAATGTCCATTCATCAATTTCATCATTTCATCACTCATCCCCATCTTCGCAAATTAGCCAAGAGGCACAAACCGCGAAGTAAACTAAACTAAATCAATCAATCAAATCAAATCAACCTCACTTCACTGTAGTACACCACAGTAACTGCAGTGCTGCAGGCCAACGAGGCTGTGGCACCTGCATCCACGGCCAGAATAATCCTCTGTTTGCTCGTGTTGTCTTATGTTTGTTATTGTGTGTGCTGAGTGACTCTTTAGTTACTAAATACTAAAGCTAAATAACACTATCATTTTCCTTCATTCTGTTTTTTTTCTTTACCACCGTGTTGACAGCTGAGTTGTTGTGTTTTGGGAAAACAATTGGTGTTAAAGCCTTACTTTTTAACTAGAGTATGACGTTTTTATTTTCGGAGATAGTATAGTTTTAGTTCTTGTTAAGCAATGAATGAATGGATTAGTTTCAAGAATTGATTTAGGAAGTTTTTAACAGATATAACTATATTCTTGCTAAGTCCCTGTTCTTAATTTTTTTTTAAAAAAAAATAAGGTGCATATCCCCAAATTGTGTGACGGGCAAATAGCCTGTATGCTAAGGTGCCCATAATATAGAAATCAATCAATCACCCTCATCGTCGCGATTAGCCAAAAGTGGGAAAACAACGCTAAATAACAAAAATATAAATAAATATGCCAAGACTTATTAGTAGGGGCCGAGACTTTATGTCCTATAAAATTGTAAAATATGTATGTAATTATGTCATAAAAATTGAAAAATATGTCATAAAAATAAAAATATGTCAGAAAAATGCAGACATATTCCCAGTAAAGACAAATATATTGACAACAGTACTTTCGAATATCTAATTATATGGGAAGTCAGTATCTTCCAGGGAAGATCGAATAGGGTTGGGGGTGGAGTATTAAATGAAGTAACACAATTCCATTAACCGAAGAATGTAGTGGGAAAATACTAAAAATATTGTGAGGTTCACTGCAATTATCCTAAGTACTTTTTACTATTATGGAAACCTTTGTGGAAACGAAAGCATAATTGGTAGCTCGCTACAACTCAGGTAAATCTAAGCAATTAACACACAAACACAACGTTTTTTAGGCAGATTTTAACTATATAGAATCTGAAAAACAACCTACAAAATTTTTGTCAGAACAAGTTACACAAAATATGCCTTATCAAGTTCGTCTATTTCGACTGATTTTCATCAGATACGTAACTCACCACAGTATTCGATCCAATGCCAAATAAAAAATATGTTATAACATAAAGTCCCGGGCCTATTAGATTTCGATTTCAAATATTATTTGCTAATGAACATGTAGATCTTGTAGTTTGCACTACCTTGTTTATTTTACTCACACGGATAGTATTAGGCTACTATTGTTGGTAGGACGTGTGGAAACCATAATGGATACCTTCGAACCCTAAAGGATGAAGGCGTGGCCGTGATCATATCAAGCCTACTATCTCAACGCTGGCGTAGTCAAGCATAGGCACACTGGGGACAGGCCTCTCTCACAATTCTGCTAAATTACTCTGCTCTACAATGAAAAATGTTTAACGAAAAATATATTTTGGGGTGACGATTTCGGAAATGCCATTTACATTTACTGACTGGCTTTTGTTTTTATGTTAAACAAGATAACGAAACTGAAAATCGCCGTAAATGTTGTATCATATGTCCTACATGCAGAGGACCATTATTTTTACAATTGCAAAATAATGACAAAAATAGTATGTTACGTGAATCTTAGCGTTTCTCGCAAATATCAGCGTAGTTTGCACATGTTCTGTGACAAGCACTACGAAAATAATACATATTCTGTAACATTCCGCAACCCAGAAGTGTCCATGACTGTACATCACTGTATGACAGAGACCGAGAGTGTGTGGAGCTCTATTTCCACGCACCCTATACCCGCACCCGGGGCACGTGCAAGACATAGGGATAATTTTGAGATTTGTTCTGGTTGCATTAAACTGTAATTAATTGACTCATAAGTACGGATATGTAACTTCAAGCTCCGCTCGATGTAAGCAGTTATAAAGTCCAAAACTGCCTAAAGATGGGGAAAATTTTAAATGTAAATAGTATAATTTTCGCCATTTAAAATAGTCCTATGTTAGACAACATTAGTAATTCGTCTCAAACTAAACTCCGCGATGCAACAACCCTTTCAAGACAAAGACCTGCCAAGAGGTTTCTCATTGGACGGTGCATGGTGAGCGAATTGAGTCCCACCGCTGCTTCTTGCTGGCGGAGTCCGTCGCTGTTGCTGTCAGGTAGCTCATCAATTCATCGTATGAGGACAAGAGGACCATAACTCCAAAAATGCCGTTATTGGTTTCATTACACGTATCTCCTCCGAAGATCTCCACTTCTAATCCTTAGCAGCTGTAGCGTACGCAGGATTTCATCAAGGGGCGGGGTATATCTAAAACTTTCTCCAAATTGACATTACCATTGTTTTATTATACTTTAATTAAATAATAATTCTCATAATTAATTAATAATACTTATAATTAATTAGTTGAATTACTACTAATAATACTACTAATACCACTACTACTATTAAGTAGTAGAGATCTACATAAATATAGTATTTATGAAAGCAATAAAAGGAAATTAATTTCTAGTAATTCGATTTTTAACAAATTCTAGAGCATTTTTTCTTTCTTACGAAATAATTGTCTACTCAACGAGATGATACATTTTAAGTGTGAAGAAAATCCATAAAAACAAGAAAATATATTAAAATAAATTGAGATAATCAAAGTACGGAACTCATCCAAGAAGCTGCGGGGGTCTGGTCAGTAGGGCATCTGACAACCATGCGGGAGATCCGGATTCGATTCCCGGAATTGGTTGGAATTTTTCCGGCTTTGTCACCGCATAAATATCCCCGATAATTCACATCTGGATTGTCTCACTGTTGTTACCAACAAAACATTTTACAATAGTTAAGCTTATTGTCGTTTGAATTCAGAAATTCAAACGTGCCGCGGGAAGGCGGACTGGTGACTGAGTTATTCTTGTCGGCCTAGTCATTGTCTATACATTAGCCAAGTTCAACGAACCAAGAACTTTCTTTAGTTAATGCTCATTGTTCACACACAAAAATACATGATCATTGAACATTGTTGCAGCCGAGATACAAAACAACTTTTTTGCTCTTTAAAATCATAGTAGCCCTTATATATTATTTTCAAGAATTCGTGTTTATTTTCAAGGCATTCACTCTTAAAGTCGCGTGTTTGGAATGCTGTGCTTTTCTCCGTGCCGCATGGGAATAATAATTCAAATTATTATAATATTATTATTATTAGTAGTAGTAGTACTGCCGCAGGTCCTTGACAGTGATAAATTGGTCATTTTTATTTTTTCCACAGCATTTTTCATAATATTTCAAAAGCTCAAGGGGGAGGTTTAAACCCCTTAACCCCCCCATTGCGTACGCCACTGCTTAGCAGTAAGGTGGAGTCACGTGCAATCCAATTTACTGACTCTTTTCAAGAGTCACGCATATACCCAAGAACACACTATTTCCTATCTTAATAATAAATCATAATCAATTTCCTAGCTCCTGTAAATTTTATAAATTGTAGTCATATACACAGTCAGTCCAGTAGGAAAGGTGACTGATCCTTTTGCCACGGAACCAGCAGTGCCATCTATGGAGAAGTATATGTACAGTCACGGACACTTCTGGGTTGTAACGACCCTATTAAAGAAGCACTGAAGCAAGCCATCCATGTCTGACCACCAAGCGCCTTGTGACTAGACAACCCAATCAGCATTGCAATTCTGCGGCTTGTATACCAGTCACGGGTGTACATCTCTGTAAATTGAGTAGTGATGCCAAAGAGAAATACGAGATGAAGATTGTCGATCGTAATGTCTCGTGTTCTCGACATGGAATAATACTCGGTCCACGATACGTTCCATTATTTAATGTTGTTTGGGAACGAACCTGACGGACTGGGTTTATATTTTCACTCCTTGCATTACAGTAAATTCCATATTTTACAATTATATTAATGCTTTGAACGAAAATAATGCCCAGAAAAACATCGAACACACGTTCACACCATTCTTCTCACACACATGGACGTGAAAACAAACACACAAAGCTAAGTTTTAACTTCCAAGTGAATGTCCAAATAACAGTAAATGGAGAAGCATGATGTGCGAAACATGGGATTTTTCACAGAAAGAATGCGTCTATTTGTGACATACGTGGTTTCTATTAATAGACAATGAAACAATTATGAGAGAAATTAACAAGCATTTTCGTCTTCAGGTGTTGAGGAAGGAAACAGACTGACTGGAAAAAAGAAAACATGGTGCTATTGATAGAGTGTTGGTTAGCGTACAGAGCTTCCAACAATGAGGTCTAGGTTCGATCCCCACCAAGGACAATTTTTTTTATTCTTTTCTACTAGTGAAGAAGTATGTAATATTGTTTTCTAGGCATTTTGACGAAAGGATACACATCAAATTTGTTCGATTAATCTGTATTTTCATTCTTCTAATAAGTTCTCTATCGCAATGGGATATAGAGATTCTCTATCTATGCGATGGATATCTTCTCAATGGTTACGTAGCTACGACTCTCCAGTCCCTTCCACCCACTTGTCTTATTTATTTACTTCATTTCATATCTAACGAAAACACACAGATATATTTTTGAACAAGGAACACACCTCGCGTCGAAGGTTCCAGACTCGAGTTCTGGCTCTTTTTTTTTTGCGAGGGTGATTATTCTTGTGTGTCTGTTTATCATCTTTGTCAAAAAAATATTCCTCATTATCGCCGTGATTAACCTAGGGAGAGACCAAAGCGACTGAAATAACAAAAGTACAGAAAATGCAAGACACATCTGCCTAGGCATGTTATACCTTGGGAATTAGCAATCTGAAAATTAACTTGCCTTTCAGTCGACTACTTGCGAAAGAATTGCGTGTTGTCTCGTTTGGAGTGTTGGTTATCGTGTCGGACTAGCATGCGGGCAACCCGAGTTCGAGCCCAGCGGAAGGAAAGATTTTTTTGTCTAATTTCATCCAACCTTATTTATAAAACTGAGGTTTCTGCAAAACCTTTTGAATTGCATGCCACTTCGTATGTTGGTAATCTGAAAGCAGCAAAGATGAATATTTGATGTTCCGAAGCGACGATGTATTTGTGTATGGGTTGAAAAAGCGCAGTTATTTATTAGCGAAAAACATGCAGCCACTTGATCATTGAGAACGCTTCCTAGTTGTCAGTGCTAATATGGCAGTAGCTACAGTCTGTCAACACACACCAACTTTCACGTTTCCCGTAAAATGATTACCTTTCCACGTATCAAAATCATGAGTGCTGTCTAAAGCAATACTTTGATACTTGCGTTTGCATGTTTGAATCTAAAGTAATACGAAACTTTTTTTTTTCCAAACAAGTAGTGGTATTTATGCTATAACCAGGACCACTTACAAGTGTAGAAAGGAAGAGCCTCTCTCATGCAGATTTGCTACACTTAAAACTTGCTCAACATGCCCATATGAGTTTTTTGCTCTAGTGTGGCACCCTGTCTAATCCAAGATTTTTGTAAAAATGCCCTTCGGAAAGGAAAAGCTTTTTCAGAAAGGAAGAGCTCTCTTAGATTGATTTGTCTATACTTGCAAAAGGCACTTCTGTGAGATTGTTGTCTATAAATTTGTTAAAAATATGCCCCTCTTGGGCCACACTTAAAACTAGGCCACCCACACCCATACACACCTACACCCACCCACACCCACCCACACATATTTACTTCCGGTCCACTTCCGGTCTACTTCCGGTCTACTTCCGGTCCACTTCCGGTCCACTTCCGGTCCACTTCCGGTCCACTTCCGGTTTGCCTACTTCCGGTCCACTTGTGGCCAAGTTGTGGCCTATTTCTGCTTTTTTTTTATCCAGCATAAAGTTTTGATCTGAATCCCAAGAAATTGTATATAAATACCAAAGCCAAAAATATTAAGTGTATACACACATACACACATACTCACACACAAAGCACAGTGTTGAACCCAACTGATATTTTTATCCAGCATAAAGTTTTGATCTGAATCCCAAGAAATTGTATATAAATACCAAAGCCAAAAATATTAAGTGTATACACACATACACACATACTCACACACAAAGCACAGTGTTGAACCCAACTGATATTTTTATCCAGCATAAAGTTTTGATCTGAATCCCAAGAAATTGTATATAAATACCAAAGCCAAAAATATTAAGTGTATACACACATACACACATACTCACACACAAAGCACAGTGTTGAACCCAACTGATATTTTTATCCAGCATAAAGTTTTGATCTGAATCCCAAGAAATTGTATATAAATACCAAAGCCAAAAATATTAAGTGTATACACACATACACACATACTCACACACAAAGCACAGTGTTGAACCCAACTGATATTTTTATCCAGCATAAAGTTTTGATCTGAATCCCAAGAAATTGTATATAAATACCAAAGCCAAAAATATTAAGTGTATACACACATACACACATACTCACACACAAAGCACAGTGTTGAACCCAACTGATATTTTTATCCAGCATAAAGTTTTGATCTGAATCCCAAGAAATTGTATATAATAAACAACAACAAAAATGCCGAATCAAAAACATTGTAATCAATGCAATAAAAATATATTTAGCTCTAATTGGGCCAGACACCAAAAGATTTGTAACCCGGACAAATACAGAACTCCCACAAAAATTTGCCCCAAATGCAATAGAAAATACAGCATGCAATACTTCACATATACACATAAAGATACTTGCTCTGCACAGTCATCAATATTGCCCTCACAAGCACTGAAAAGAAGGCACGAAGCACCTCTTAATGCCAGAGCAGCAAAGCAGCCACGCTATGAACCTATCCGTAGCAGTTTTAATGGCCAATTAAGAGATCACCGGTTTGTATCAGAGCCAAGATGCGGCATTGAGAATTTCTTGAACAGTATAAATCCTAAAGTGCAGGCAATTCTAAATGCACAAAATGGCTCTTATAAGCTCTCCCTCAAATTGTTTGTACAATATAAGAAACCAAACGCTACAAAATTTACACACCCCCACGTAACAGAAACTGTACCGGTATATTCAAATCCAAATTTAGACACAATAATAAGCAGTTTAATGGATCAACTAAATATCAAACACTCTGAATTTGCGGCAAAAGAGTCCGGATGGAGCCTATGCGGCTCTCCGCACAAGCTATATGTTAATATTTCTGAATTCAGCCCATTACAAGGATCTACATATCTGCCATTACCTGCCAATATTAAAAACAAACAAGCTGTGGTTAATATAAAAAATACCGACCAGAAATGCTTTTTGTGGTGTATATTAGCTGCTTTGTATCCAGTTTCAAGGCATCCTGAGAGAATAAATTATTACAAACAACATGAACATATTTTTGACGATGCAATGGAGGGTTTAGAATATCCAATGTCTGTTCAGAATATTGATAAATTTGAAAAAAGGGCCATGCATATCAATGGCAAACAATTATCTATTAATGTATTTATTTGTTCCACTGGCAATTGCCCGATAGCACCTCTCAGAATCAGTACAATTGATGATGATTCTGCAATTCCGATTGATCTGCTCTTAATTGAAGGGGATGGCACATATCATTATACTCTGATACATAATCTTCAAGCTTTAGTCAGAACACAACTAGACAAATCTAATAGAATATTCAAGTTGTGCAGAAGATGTTTAACTGTATTTGATGGTCAAAAAATGGTAAATAGGGTTCCTGAAAAAAAATGCAGAAATTGCTAAAAACAAGTTAATTGAGCATCTGAAATACTGTGGGAACCATAAACCTGTTCATATGGTAATGCCCAATCCAAGTGAAAATTGCAAATTCAAAAAGTATGAAGCCTTGTTGGAACACCCAGCATATATTGTCTGGGATTCTGAATCAAATCTCAAATCTCTTGCATTCTGCAATCCAGATCCCGAAGAATCTTCAATTACACCATACCAGCTGCATGAACCTTCCAGCTTTTGTTATGTGGTTGTACAGGATGGTGTTGTTATTAAAGAATATTCATATAAGGGACCAAATGCCATCAAAATATTTGCACATAGAATAGAAAATGAGTGCCGTGACATAGCATCTAACATCTTATTAAAATCAAAGCCTATGTTGCCTTTAACAGAGGAACAGATTGAAGATTTCAACAAAGCAGAAAAATGCCCGGTATGTGATTCTGAATTTTCAGATATAAATATCAAGGTGAAACACCATTCTCATACAGATGGTAAATTCTTAATGGCCCTGTGTAATAGCTGTAATATTAAGATCAAGAGACCAAAATTTGTCCCCATATTTTGCCACGGAGCATCCAATTATGATTTCCATCATCTGATCAGGTACGAGGGGTTTGAGAAGCAGAATTTAAATATTTTAGCTGAAAATGATGAGAAATATATATCTATTAGCAAGATAATTAAAGTTAATGGTGTTCCTATTCACATAAGATTTCTTGATTCTTACAGATTTTTATCTGCTAGCCTGCCTACACTGGCCACTCAATTATCTGATGATCAATTCAAAATCACACGTGCATTGTTTCCAAATCAGGACCTGAAATTAATTAGGCGGAAGGGTGTATATCCATATGATTATGTCACAGATTTTTCTAAATTTGATGAGTGTTCCCTGCCACCACAAGAAGCGTTTTACAGCAGAATCAGAGGATCTGGAATCACTGATGAAGATTATCACCATGCCCAATTGATGTGGAACAATTTAAATTGCCAGACATTTGGTGATTATCACATGGCATATTTGAAACTTGATGTCACCCTCTTAGCTGATATACTGCAGGCATTCAGAAAATCTTCTATGCAAAATTATGGACTGGACCCAATGTATTTTTACAGTGCTCCGGGCCTAGCATGGGCTGCAACGTTTTTGAACACCAAAATGCAATTGGATCTGATCCACGATCAAGATATGTATCTGTTTATGGAGAAATGTATAAGAGGAGGGATGGTGCAATGTTCCCAGAGATATGCCAGAGCAAATAACAAGCATATTATGCTGCCTGATTATGATCCAGCACGGCCATCAAATTATATAGTGTATGTAGATGCCAACAGCCTCTATGGTCATGCCATGATGCAAAAACTGCCATATGCAGGGCTTGAGTGGGTTGAAGATTTCAATATTGAGGATCTTAAGGATTTTGATGACAGTGACTATGGCCTCTTCTTAGAGGTTGATCTGACAATTCCTGATGATTTGCACAATACATTTTCTGATCTGCCCCCAATTCCCGAGGTTCAGTGCTCACCTGGCTCTAAACAGAAGAAGCTCATGATGACTCTGGAGCCGAAACAGGGTTATGTTACATATTACAAAAACCTCCAGTTCCTGATGAAACATGGTGTTCAAGTGACCAAAGTTATAAAAGTCTTGAGGTTCAGGCACTCAGAATGGTTGAAACCATACATTGATACAAACACGGAGCTTCGAACATCTGCAAAGAGCCAATTTGATAAGGGCTTGTTTAAATTGATGGTGAATTCAGTGTATGGCAAAACAATTGAAAATGTCAGGAAACATACCGATGTTAAAATAATTACTGACCACAGCCTGAGCAAAAAATTGGTTGCAAAGCCCAACTTCAATTACAGAAGAATTTATGATGAGCACATGGCACTTTTCAACATGATGAAAACAAAGATCAAATTTGATAAACCTATTTATGTAGGGGCTGTGATATTGGAATTGTCCAAATTACATATGTTAACATTGTATTATGATGTGCTGAAACCTTTTTATGGTGATCGTGTAAAATTATTGTACATGGACACGGATAGTTTTATTCTTGATATTCAAACAGAAGATGTTTATCAAGATATGTCACAGCCTGAATTGTTTCAATACTTTGATACCAGTGAACATACAAGAATTCAACCCCACAACAAAAAGGTGCCTGGCAAGTTAAAAGATGAGACACTTGGTGATGTTATTGTGGAATTTGCTGGGTTAAGTGCCAAGGTGTACAGTTTTAAAACATGTAGTGCTGTTGTCAAAAAGGCCAAGGGTATTGGCAAAGTAACTGTGGAAAAAGATCTTGTATTTGAAGATTATAAAAATTGCATCAAATCCCAGAGTTCAATCAGAACATCAGAAAATAGAATTCAGAGTGAGGATCACTTATTGACTTCAAATATTGTAAGAAAAGTGGCCCTGGACCCACATGATGATAAGAGATGCATTTTATCATGTGACATCCATACTTTACCATGGGGTCATTGTGATTTGAAAAATGGCAAACAATGCCCAATTACAGAGCATGATTTGAAATAAATAAACATGCCTATGAACTTATTTGGGTTCAAAAAACAGGCTATTATGGACCTGCCAACACCACAAGCCTCTCCTGATATGCTGTCTAAACTGAGTGGCTTGTTAATTATTCATCTGAACAGCATACTTACAGATAATGATGATGAAACAGGCAAAATATTGTACATATTTAACAATAATTTAAATCATTACCAATTACCTGTAGGTGGGCAATTGCAATTTATTACAACCCCTGAGGGTGATGTCAAGATTTCAGTAGGGAGAAATATTTATAGAATTAAGCACTCAAACATGATTTCTGGCACTGTATATACTGTTTCTGCTGGTGACTGCTTATATATTGAGGTCCCGGGATCATATGACAAGCTTATACCCTTTTTTATAGAATTAAGAATCAGATACTCTATAATAAATAACCATTAAAACAAAAATGCCTAATGATATATTTGGCCATACAAGACATGAAGATCACAGTGATGAGATTCTGATGCTTGATGTCAGAGTCAAGAAATTAAGAAGTGATTTACAAGCTTTACAAACCACACTCAATGCCAGTCTTCAATTAGAAATTACAAATTTACAATCACAATGCATGGACCCTCTTCTTAAAATTGATTCTGAACTCAAATTGCTGCTTCAGAAATATACTGATCTGGCCACATTAGATAATTTTCAAAGTTTAGAAGAAGCTGTAGCAGCTCTTCAAGCCAAATTTAAGACCCAGGCCACCAACTCTGAGCAATTGAAACAGCAATTGGAAGAGCAAATAAATAATGTCCAGACACAGCTCCAAACAATTGTCAAAAGCATAAAATCACAAGAAGATTTTGATCTAGTCATTTCCACTCTAAAAGAACAGATTCAGTCACTCCAGATACCTAATCTGGACCCCCTGAACAATGCCATAGCCGAGGTTAAAGAAAAAATTGAGACACTTGAAAATTTTATGAACAACTTGCCATCTTCTGATGCTTTGAATGCAATAACTCGGAGTGTTGCCAACATCAAGCTGCAACTTGAAACATATGAAGATTTTGGAAAAATTCAAAGTTCCATAACCCATCTTGAAGGTACAATAGCAGCAGTGCAAAATGATTTGGCAAATGTACTAGAATCCCGATTGCCTGGAATTGTAGACACACTTGTCAGTGTCCAGCAACAGATCACAAAGCTTGAAAACCTCAACACTGAATCTGAGCTATCTCATTTTCATCACTTGATAGATGATATTCAAACAAAACTTGAAATTTTACAACAATCCACACCCTCTCAGGCAGATATAGCCCTGCTCCAAAATGCTATGCAAAATGTGGCTGATGCTTCTGAATTAAACAATATGAAATTGGCACTTGAATTTTTGCAAAATACAGTATCAAATCTTCCCACATCACAGGAACTTAAAAATATTAAGAGGGCAGTGAATAGGATATTGAAATCAGAAGATATCAAGAATATCCAGACAGAGATCAAACAACTCACTCAGACAGTGGCCACTCTACCAACCAATCAACATATTAATGAACTGCATGCCCTGTTTGAGGATATCAGAAGACAGGTCCATGATCTTACTGCTCAAAATTCAAAATTGGCAGTTGTTGAAAATTTGCAACAAATTGTAGCTAATATCAAGCAACAGCTAGGGACCATGGAATCCAATCAAGCAAATGCTCTGTCTGTTTTTGCCACCCAGCTTCAAGAAATTGTGCAACAATACAAGAAACTTATTGTGGACATAAAGATCAAGCCAGGTCATGATGATGTTGTTAGGACCATCAATGAGCACCTTGAATCTGTAACAAGCAGATTGCTTACAGCAGAAAAAGAAATAACAGGCATAATCGAGAATCCAAAACATTCAGTAATTCTTGAATTGTACAGCATCCCCAACAAAGAATATGATTCACCGTTTACACCAGGTGGCAAAATATATATGCTGTCCCCTGCACAATTTTATTACCAGTTTTTTGTTGGGGGCACATTGAGACCAATCAAGATCAAATATTGGCTTCAACCACAGGCACATCACTACCCTACCTTATCAATAACAAATGCTGACAACAAAGTGAAAATCACCAGTGTAGAGTTAGAGGATTTTACAGATCCCAATACATTAGAAACAGCCTATACTGAAGATGATGGCACTCTGGAATTTAAAATACAAATAGGGGACAAATTATATTTAGAAAATCCTGTAGTATCAGCTGCTGAACACCCCATAGTTGCAATATTCTTGTTTACATATTATGTCTAGACAAATTATTGTTGATGAATTACACAGACAAGCCAGACATAATTTTAAGAGACTCCCAGTAGTCACAAAAGGCATAGATGATTTATGGCAGAGCGACTTGATTGAGTTGTCAAGTGGGCAGTTGAAAAACTTAGACAAAATCAACAAGGGCTACAAGTATCTACTCACTGTGATAGACACATTTTCAAAATTTGCCTGGGCTGTGCCACTCAAATCCAAGACTGGAAAATGTGTTACAGAAGCCCTCAGGACAATCATCAATCATTCAGGAAGATCCCCGCACTATTTGCAAACAGATAATGGCAAAGAATTTTATAATTCAGTGTTCCAACAATTTATTAAAAGCCAGGCAATAAAACATTACTCGAGTTACAGTGATCTCAAAGCCTCAATTGTAGAGAGATTCAACAAAACCCTAAAAAATCTTATGTATAAACAATTTACCCTCCAAGGTAATTATAAATGGATTAATATTCTTCCAGAACTTCTACATAAATATAACAACTCGGTCCATTCCACAATCAACATGAAACCCTCTGAAGTAACTCCATCTGATGAGCAAAAATTGATCAGGACTGTTTATTATCCTAGATACCAGCCAACAACAAGAAAGGCCAAATACAGGGTTGGCGATCAAGTAAGAATCAGCAAATATAAGCACTTATTCAAGAGAGGCTTTACAAGAAACTGGAGCACCGAATTATTTACAGTGGTTCAAGTTAAACCCGGGACCCTTAACACATATATAATAAAAGATCATCGAGGAGAAATTCTCAAAGGCCGATTCTATGAACAAGAGCTCAGCAAAACTAAACAGCCTGACACATATCTCATAGAAAAAATCATCCGCAGAAAAGGCAACAAGTTATTTGTCAAATGGCTAGGTCATCCGGAAAACAGCTGGATCGATGCAGACAAAGTGATAATATGAGCACCTGGGATGTTATAAAAAGGCTGCCAGAACCTGAACAACAGAATAAGAGAAATGGCAACTTGCTGCCTGATAATATTAGGTGTCTTATTGTTGGGCCATCTGCTTGTGGTAAAACTACACTAATGGTTGATAATTTTTTATTGGCACCGAACTGGTTAGACTGGAAAAACAGGCACTTGTATGTTTTTTCTAAGAGCTTGGAACAATTAAAATATCAGCAGCTGATGAAGCTATATGATGGATTGGATATTGCCACTTTTGAACCAGATGTTAAGCCACTTCATGAATGTCTCGATAATTCTGTTGTTGTGTTTGATGACGTTATACTGGATAATCAAAACAAGGTTAGAAATTTCTTTACACAAGGGCGGCACAAAAACATTGATTGCTTCTACCTGGCACAGACTTTTTCTAAAATACCGAAGCAGCTGATCCGGGACAACAGCAATTTTATATGTGTGTTTCATCAAGATCATACCAACCTCAAACACATACATGATGAATATGTAGGTGGGGACTTGAGCTACAATGATTTTTCCAAGTTTTGCAGTAGGTGCTGGAACCAAGACAGTTATGGGTTTGTCACTATTGATATGACAAGAACACCCAATAGTGGCAAATACAGAAATAAAATCAACGATTTTCTAGACGTTGAGACGTATATAAATAACCATGAAAAGGCCAATCATTGATGATCTTAAGTTAAGAGATTATCTTGTAAAAAGATTTAAGGGATGGAAATCAGAGAACCGAGGAATTTATGAAAAACACAAACAAACAGAACAGCCTGTAATTGATGCTATTAATAATTTAGGTAAGAATATCAAAACTGTTACAGAGCAAAATCAAAATTTGATCACAGAGCTTGTACCTGTAGCTGCAAGGAACATATTAGATTATCCATTCACCCCACTTTCCAGTATTCATACACCTAGTCCTGTTGCTCCTAGAAGAATTGAAGCTACTCAGGATCCTATTGAATTGGGTCTTCTTGCTCAAAAATATTTAACCACACCTAAAGACAATAAAGATGAGGTGTTTGGTTTATATGCTGACACAGAGCTTGATGGTAGTATCATACACAGAATTGGTAATTTCAGAGTAACTTTTATGGGAGATGATATAATTGTATATTCAGAATCTCATCTTGGACAAAGAGGTGCTTTTGTTAAGTACCCCGGAACACCTGGATTATGGGAACTGATGACTCGGAAAAGGCCTGGCAGCTATACAGATCAAGATTATGAACATTACAAAGAAATATTAATAAAATCAGATGCTCTATACCAGAACAATGATCCCACACAAAAAAGAGTCAAGTCTAGCAGTGGGGCAAAATACAACAATTTAATCAAGCCCATATGGTCACAGATCAAGACTGGCAGTGGAATCAAGCAATACAACACCCTGCCTAAAGAATTTGTGTGGGTTGATGATGTCAGGAAACTTGTAGATAGGTTGCTGGTGATAGCTGGGGAGGAAAATGCTGGGAACCACAATTTTTACAATGAAAAGGTTGGAATTATGGACATGATAAGCACCAAATTGTCTAATTTTATAGTGAATGACCCTAAGGGGATTGGATATCTAATAAAAATTATTAATACTCTACCACCTAAATTTTGGAATATTTCTGAGGGCCGGGGGTTGGTTAATGACATTATAAACAAGCTGCCATTTGAACTACACATTCCAGGCTATCAGTATTGTGGTCCAGGCACAAAATTGGATCATAGATTAAACAGAGGTGATCTTGGTGTAAATCCCCTAGATGCTGCTTGTAGAGACCATGACGTAGCATACAACACACATTCTGATCTTGACAAAAGACATGTTGCAGACAAGAAATTAGAAGAGGCTGCATTTGGTAGATTTGTAAGCAAAGATGCTTCTTTCAGTGAAAAAATAGCAGCATTGGGAACCACCATAGCTATGAGCACCAAACAAAAACTGGGGTGGGGGTTGTGAATATATATATAATAAACCTACAATGAAGGCCAAGGGTGTTATGTATCAAATACCTTATGCAGGTCTCAAATCTCTTAAAACTATTGACAGCCTTTTGACCAAAAAGCAGCGCAAGAAAAAAAGCTCTTGTATTGCAAAGGGCCATGGTATGAAATTGTTGCTTAGCACCCCCCAATTAAAAAAATTACAGCAATCAAGAAAAAAATCACATGTGGGGGGTTTCATATTTACCATCCCTGCCATCTTAGCTGCTCTCGGGGCTGTTGGGAGCTTGGCTGGGGGATCAGCTGCCATAGCAAAAACAGTGATAGATGCCAAGAAAAATAGGGCAGAATTAGATGAGCAGAAGCGCCATAACCTGGCCATGGAGAAAAAAGGCAAAGGTGTTAAGAGAGCCATGAATAAGTTTAAAAAAAACAAGAGCCGCTTACAAACCAAGATATTGAAGCTTTAATCAAGCCACTGGGCATCAAAAATTTTAGAGGTGTGTACATGTCTGATTCTTTACCGGAACAACCACTCAACAAAGAGTGTGGCATTGTTAATTTGGATAAGTACAAAAATCAGGGCACTCACTGGATCTGTTATCTTAAATATTTAAAAAATGAGGCATTTGTGTTTGATTCATTTGGAGGTGTTCCTCCTGAAAATTTAATAAAATATTTAAAATCAGCTAATCTTTATTACAATAATGCCCGTGTTCAAAACTTCAAAGATGTTAATTGCGGACATTTGTGTTTATCTGTTCTCAGATATATGTCTCAAATAAATAAACCATCAATTGAAGATTTTCAAAAGGCCTTGTGGTATTTAAAACATCATGGGGGTATTCCATCTCACCAGCCAAAATTCAATATTGAAACTCAAATTACATGATGATATAGTGTATCCCAAAACAATAGCTCTCAGAGCATTTTACGGCATGTACCTGATCCCTAATATTACACACCACAACAATACAATTGCAGTAGGGGATCAAAAAATTGTCATCACTCCAGGGCAATATAATCTGTCCACTCTAAATGCTCAATTACCCAGAGGTGTAGTGTTAAGTCAAAATTCTGTCACTCACAGAGTAGAGATTGTATCTGCTACAGAAACAGTGCATCTGGGTACTATAGGAGAGCTGTTAGGCTTTGAGAACAACACAAAACTTGAACCAGCCATCAAACACACTGCTATGAATATACCCAAATTCTTAGCCATAGAGACTCTGAATATTCACTGTAATGTGGCTGAGGGTATGATCACCAAATCAAATAGCATAGGCACTCACAAACAAACTGGGATCATTGCAACATTCAAACCTAATTCCGAATTCATGGAGCCAATCATCTACAATCCATCCCCAACATTATATTTTCCTGTGTGCCATAATAGAATAGATTACATTGAATTGATGGTCACTAATGAAAAAGAAGAATTAGTTGATTTTGCTGGAGCCACAACAACTGCTATCATAGAGATTAACATTTAAATAAAAATACATACAATGGAAAATATTGAGAGTTATGAGCTACAATCATTCCCCCCAAACAGGAGGACATTTGCAAATTTAAATCAACCCAACACAGAAATAGAGGTTGATCTTGATGTAGGGGACGGATTTATACACCCTCACAGAGCAGATCTATACATCAAATTTGATGTTGTAAAGCTCGATGGAACAGATTATCCTGCAAATTCAAATATAAGATTGGTAGACAATTTTGTACCGCATCTATTCTCTGAAATTGAGATCAGAAAGCATGGCGTTGTTATAAACAGAGTGGATTATCCCGGCATTACCTCCACAGCTTTGGCCACACTAAAATTATCCAAAACCGAGGCTTCATACTACAGAATAGGTGGATTTGAGGCTGGTGATAAGATATTAACCAAGAACCACACAGTGCTGTTCCCTATGCGCCTGTTGCCGGGATTCTTCTCAGATTACAAAGATATCATGTGGAAGGGTGGGTTAAGAATTACATTTAGAAGAGCTGCAAATGATAACAATGCTTTGATGAGGTACAGTGCAATAAACCCTACAGGAGAAGCTCTGCCTAATACCCTACCTGATGAAGGCAAGTGCATTATTCAGACTATGGAGCTAAGAATCCCTGTTGTTGAATATGAGGCCAGTTATGCTCTTAAATACAAAGCTGATATAATAAAAAATCCACAGATTCCTCTGCAATTTTATACATATCAATGCGTACAGAAGCCTGCATCTGGCACATATTATGAGTTTGATGCTACAAATTCATTCTCCAGTATTCAATATGACATGCCTGATTTTGTAGTGGTACTGTTTCAGACTGGGAGACACAATAATCAGGAAAAAAATTCAAGCAAATTTGATAACTGCAACATCAAGAACATATATCTTAAAAATGGCAGAAATGAGGTTTTTCCTAGAGAAAATTACAATTTAGACATGTCCAAGGATGATTTCCTCAAATTATATGAGGCATTTTCGGCTTTCAAAAGGGTCACTACTGGCAGTACTGATATGTATTACGCACCAGATGAATTCAAAACACAGAGACCCATGTTTGTCATCAATGCTTCAAAAAGGAAACAAGTTGTGGTGAATGACAGGACAAACATTAAAATTATCTGTGAATTCCATGAGGCATTACCTGATGACACCATATGTAGTGTTATTCTCATAGGAGAAAAATCATATGTTTATGATGTAAGAAATGAGAGAGTCACGGAGCAATTCTAGAAGCATTATATTATTTTAATATTAGATATGCAAGATGAGCCTGGTATCCAATTGAACTTAAACCGGAAGTAGGCAAACCGGAAGTGAACCGGAAGTGGACCGGAAGTGGACCGGAAGTGGACCGGAAGTGGACCGGAAGTAAACCGGAAGTGGACCGGAAGTGGACCGGAAGTGAACCGGAAGTGGACCGGAAGTAAATATGTGTGGGTGGGTGTGGGTGGGTGTAGGTGTGTATGGGTGTGGGTGGCCTAGTTTTAAGTGTGGCCCAAGAGGGGCATATTTTTAACAAATTTATAGACAACAATCTCACAGAAGTGCCTTTTGCAAGTATAGACAAATCAATCTAAGAGAGCTCTTCCTTTCTGAAAAAGCTTTTCCTTTCCGAAGGGCATTTTTACAAAAATCTTGGATTAGACAGGGTGCCACACTAGAGCAAAAAACTCATATGGGCATGTTGAGCAAGTTTTAAGTGTAGCAAATCTGCATGAGAGAGGCTCTTCCTTTCTACACTTGTAAGTGGTCCTGGTTATAGCATAAATACCACTACTCAAACAAGTGACATTGAAACCATTAATAACTGTTTGCAATGTGATATTGATATCATATATGGAAAGAATAAAAATGGAGAATTTCGCTTAAAATAACTTATAAATAGGGAGCGGAAGTTGATGAAGTTTCATCTTTTTTCTGACATCTCGGACACGATGCCCATTAAATATATTCAATATTACACTTCATCTAGAACCCAATAAAGGTAATTTTAAAGTATATTTTTTTGCATTTGTTGCCATTTGTCAGGTTTTTAGGTCATTTTCTCCGATTTGCGGCATTTTACCGTCATTTTTTGCAATATTCGGTATATTGTTCCATCATATTTTGTCACTTCTTTAATTTTGGTAATATTCTTGAATCTTTTCACCAAGGTGAATATATGCCTATATATATCTCGCAGGATTGCAATTTACGAGCAAAAGAAATGCTGAACTGGTGACAGTCTTTGTTGTGTCTGGGGAAACCACCAGGTGCCCGTATGGAGCAAACTCAGATTTAAGATCAGATAAGGAGAGGCTGGAAATACCATAGCTACACCCTGTTTGCACTGAAAATCCTCGTTGCATTTTTTAATTGAATGTGCATGTGCTATCATTTGGTGCCCTTTTTTTAAAAGCAAGATTGCATTTTGTTTAATTTCATTTTCATTTCAATTTTTAAAATGAAACTAACAAATTTAATGGTCATTTTTTGTATTTTACGTCATTTTTCCCCCATTTTTTAGGATATTCTGTAGGTCATATACCTATATTTTTTAGGTCATCAACTTCCGCTCCCTACTTATAAATATATTAAATTATGTGGATACCTGATGTGAAACGTACGATGCACGATCAGAGAGCCTGAATGTTGCATTGAAAACTGCAGAGAACAAAGACTGACTTATGAACAGTGAAAAGTTTTTCCATGCTCCAATGGGATTTTATTTATAACTATAAATAAACAAGGGAGAAAGACACAGGTTGGTATGATGAACTAAATTGTAAACTAAAAGTTTTAATTGAAGAAACAAATACGTTCACGGTTAAAAATAGAGCATTCAATTTCAGGCACATTACACTAACTGAAGAAGTATTTTCAAAATTAATAGTATCCTCGTTCTTCACCTTTTTCTCAGTTGTCACAAATGTCAATTTCCTCTATATTCTCTGTATTCTCATTGGGACAAACACCCACATCCATGCCCGAAACGAGTATTGGTAATGTCGCACGCTAGCCAACAATTCCTGAGGAAAAGTTTGATACGCGGTTTAGGCACAAGTGGTTGGAATCCAACTTTAAACTATAGATCCAGTTTTCTTACTGTGCATAAAGTGGACTTAAAAAGAAGGAAAAAATCGAGGAAAAGCGCTTGAAGGTTTCGATGAGTTCCAAGTGCCTTGATGAGGCGAAGCTATTACATGATTTTCAAGTGATCAAGTGGCCCCGTGGTAGCGGATATGTTTCGCGTAAAGAAGGCTTTGAGTTCGATTCCCGTTCTATTGCTCTATTTTTTTTAAAATAACTCGAGCAACCAATTATTGCATTTTATTTAATAATTTATTGGAGTAAAAGTTAAATACATTTTTACTTTACTTCTGGGTGGAAATCTTTACTTTACCGTTTTAAATTTTATTTTTGAAAATTATTTTTTACGATAGTTTTTTTTCACATTTCTCATCATTTTACAAACATACTCAATAAAATGTTATGCCTGGCGAAAAGTATACATTTCTCTCGAGAAAATGATCCAGAAATACATATAATACTATTCACAAGAAATTATCGTAATCGTTTGGGAAAAAAATTCAACAATTCTCACAGCAAATAAAATAAGAATGTTCGCAATAAATAAATTGAAATATATAGTCGCTCGAGTTAAGAAAAAAATTGGAGGCAATCAAATGGGAATCGAACCCAGTATCTCCTGCGTTTCAAACTAACACGCTACCACCCCACCACCTGGTATTCTGTCAGTTGGACAATCTAATCGTCTTATGAGTAACGCTTGCTAAGTTTCTAATCTTTGAAGCGCTTGTAATGTTGTTGTGTGTCACGGAGATATGTGTACTGCAACATTTGAGCACACAATCCAAACATACGTAAATTTTATACACAGAAAACATGGGTTTTCTGCACATAGTTACGGAGCATGCGCTCTGTCAAGGACTAGAAGGAACCTCGCAAAAGTTACTGAAGCTTCTCTGCGGTGCTAACAGTTGGCCCCGGAGTCACGTGGTATCCTGCTTATCAGTCGACATGGTCTTGTGCCTGCAGAACCAGCACACTGAAGTGAACGAAGGTATTTTACGTGATTTGTAAGCTGGAAGAAAACATACCACGCGTTACAACAGACAGAGGTTTGTCTTCAGCTTTGGGACAGACAAACCACACTAGGCATACAGACAGAGTATAATGTAAGAAAAAAGGAAATTATTTCTCCGTCTCCTCACACTGAAAATTGTATTGCCTTTTTTTGGAGTTATTTGACCACAGAAACGGAATTATATTATTGAAGTAGTATCTCGAGTAATGGCTTGGTTCAATATGCTGATCAGGTTTTCTGACCAAAGCAGGACGAGCTACCCAAGAACAGTAATTGTCTATATTTTATATCTGCTTCCTTCATCATCCGGTATAAGGCAGACAAGCACATATCACAAATATGTAAGAGAACTTTTGCTAATTTGGTAACTTGTCTTGCAATTGAATTTCTGTCATGAACAGCTGCAAACTTTTTAAAGATTACACTGAATAATTGTTATTTGATTAGGAATCTAAAATGACTTCAGTATTCCAATGCAGTACACAAGAGATTCTAAACACACGCTAAAACATACTACTGTTCGTTTCAACTAGTGTTTTCCACGGGACGAGACGAGACAGGCTTTTAAAAATTCGAGACGAGACGAGATTGACCATGTGTCATAAGACAAACGAATATTTTCGAGACGAGACAGCATTTCCACGAGACTTCCACGAGACGGGACAGGCCAAAGTCTCGTCTCGTGGGCAACACTAGTTTCAACGTATTATTTCAACAATCAAGACACATCATAAAGGGCATGCTCAAGAAAAAATATGTTTCTTTGATTATCAAGTGCATTACGTGGTTAACATCAAGTTTGGATTTGCTGGTTATTCAAATATTATTAATTTTGAAAATAGTCTTTCAGTTAGTGTAGTGTGCCTGAAATTGAATGCTCTATTTTTAACCGTGAACGTATTTGTTTCTTCAATTAAAACTTTTAGTTTACAATTTAGTTCATCATACCAACCTGTGTCTTTCTCCCTTGTTTATTTATAGTTATAAATAAAATCCCATTGGAGCATGGAAAAACTTTTCACTGTTCATAAGTCAGTCTTTGTTCTCTGCAGTTTTCAATGCAACATTCAGGCTCTCTGATCGTGCATCGTACGTTTCACATCAGGTATCCACATAATTTAATATATTTATAAGTAGGGAGCGGAAGTTGATGACCTAAAAAATATAGGTATATGACCTACAGAATATCCTAAAAAATGGGGAAAAAATGACGTAAAATACAAAAAATGACCATTAAATTTGTTAGTTTCATTTTAAAAATTGAAATGAAAATGAAATTAAACAAAATGCAATCTTGCTTTTAAAAAAAGGGCACCAAATGATAGCACATGCACATTCAATTAAAAAATGCAACGAGGATTTTCAGTGCAAACAGGGTGTAGCTATGGTATTTCCAGCCTCTCCTTATCTGATCTTAAATCTGAGTTTGCCCCATACGGGCACCTGGTGGTTTCCCCAGACACAACAAAGACTGTCACCAGTTCAGCATTTCTTTTGCTCGTAAATTGCAATCCTGCGAGATATATATAGGCATATATTCACCTTGGTGAAAAGATTCAAGAATATTACCAAAATTAAAGAAGTGACAAAATATGATGAAACAATACACCGAATATTGCAAAAAATGACGGTAAAATGCCGCAAATCGGAGAAAATGACCTAAAAACCTGACAAATGGCAACAAATGCAAAAAAATATACTTTAAAATTACCTTTATTGGGTTCTAGATGAAGTGTAATATTGAATATATTTAATGGGCATCGTGTCCGAGATGTCAGAAAAAAGATGAAACTTCATCAACTTCCGCTCCCTATTTATAAGTTATTTTAAGCGAAATTCTCCATTTTTATTCTTTCCATATATGATATCAATATCACATTGCAAACAGTTATTAATGGTTTCAATGTCACTTGTTTGGAAAAAAAAAGTTTCGTATTACTTTAGATTCAAACATGCAAACGCAAGTATCAAAGTATTGCTTTAGACAGCACTCATGATTTTGATACGTGGAAAGGTAATCATTTTACGGGAAACGTGAAAGTTGGTGTGTGTTGACAGACTGTAGCTACTGCCATATTAGCACTGACAACTAGGAAGCGTTCTCAATGATCAAGTGGCTGCATGTTTTTCGCTAATAAATAACTGCGCTTTTTCAACCCATACACAAATACATCGTCGCTTCGGAACATCAAATATTCATCTTTGCTGCTTTCAGATTACCAACATACGAATTGGCATGCAATTCAAAAGGTTTTGCAGAAACCTCAGTTTTATAAATAAGGTTGGATGAAATTAGACAAAAAAATCTTTCCTTCCGCTGGGCTCGAACTCGGGTTGCCCGCATGCTAGTCCGACACGATAACCAACACTCTTTTTTTTTTTTTTTTTTTTTTATTGTCTCATTCTGATATACAAGTTATGGAATTACATTGTTTTTGACATAAGTGTAGTACTGCTATTACAATTCGTATTTCTATCTGGTTAACCTTTACATTTTTGTTTGACCTAAATTAAGTATAAAGCACTAATAAGAAATTTGCATACCATTTCTTCCTTGCTTGGAGAGGAAGTTTTTCATATTGTTCTTGCAAGAAGATACTGAATTGTTTCTTAAAACTGCTCTCGTCATTGTGAAAGATATATAATAAGTATTCTGTTATCAACCATTGTACTGCACGTTGTTTTGTTGGTGGATAAAAATTGAAAGCAGGAAAAACTATATCTGTATCCGTAAACTTTGTTAATGAGGTGCGGCATATACGACTGAGCATTGTTCGCAATTTGTTCCACGCCGTGGAAGAGTTGCGACACTTGGTTATCCTGTGGGCTAAAGAGTCAGGCACGTTGCATGATATACAGTTAGGAGAGTCACTGATTCCATATTGGTATGTCCTATCTCCTGTCACTATAACACGATGAACCACTTTGTACCATATTGATTGGGCAGCTTTTGAAAGGTGTTTGGCGGAGACATTTTCCCATATTTGTGGCCAATTATGTGTATTGAAATCCCGGACTATTCGTGGTACTGTGTGCTTGAAACTATTGATTTCACTATATAACTTTTTAACAGATGGTGTAATTGTCTCATGTCGTAATAACTGGTAGCATACCTGTAAAGCGATGTCCTTATAAAACGAAAATCTTTTGGGGATACTTTGAATATCGATGGGAGCTTCTAATGGAATTTCCTGTATTATCTTCTGAATACATGCTTGGGTCGTTGACTCGTGCAGTGAGAAAGCTGTTTTAAGGCCAGTCTGTACAAACAATGCTCTTGCCTGTGTGTTCACGTGTATTAGTGCCAAACCACCTGTCTTCTCTGATAACGTGACCTCATTTATTGCCACCCGGAAAATTGTATCGTGCCACAAAAAGCAGCCAACTGCTTTGTTGACCTTGGCTAAGTGCTGTGTTTTGAAGGGCAGGATTTTTGCTACATACCAAAGTTTAGAGAGAGCAAAAACGTTGATAAATCTTACTCGTGTTTTTAAACTCAGAGAGCGCATCTTGTTCGCTCTGAGGACGTAGATTGCCCTCTCGCACGTGAGATTACTATTGGCTTCGATCGTTTCATCGATATTTGCATAGAAGTTTATACCTAAAACTTTTATTTTCTTGTCTACAGGGATCTCCGTATTGTTTGTGAAAGGATTCTCCTTGCCAAGGGGCATCAGGAATGACTTTCGATTGTTTAGTTTTGCTCCTGATGTGAGCTCAAAAGTATGTATTTGGCTTTTAACACTGTACAGATCTCTTTCATCCTTGAGAAAAATCGTGACGTCGTCCATGAAACTGCCAACTTGTATTGTGGTGGAAGCCATAGAAATGCCCTGTAAATGATGCTGGATACTAAACAAAAAGGGGGCTATTGTGAGGACGTACAATGTGCTACTCAAGGGACTACCTTGTAGTACACCTCGTCGCATTTTAAAACTTGTTGTCAAGAAACCATTTATTTTGAGTTTTAGCAGCATATGATTATATAATGTTTTTATCCAATTAAGAAAAGTGTCTCCGAAGCCATATGCTTCTAAGACTTTGTACAGATATTCGTGGCTCACTCTGTCATATGCTTGAGAAAAATCTAAAGATAGAATTGCCTCTGATGCATTCTTATTTTGTTTGGTAATAATTACGTCTCTTATCGTTTGTAGCAAGTGATGTATACTTTGGGACGTATTACAAGCGAACTGTAAATTGCCAATAAGTTTAACCATATATTTTTTTAAACGCTGATTTATGCACCTACTTATAAGTTTGATGTCACTGCTCAATATGGAAATTGGCCTAAAATCTGTGACGAACTTTGGATTTGCCTTTTTGGGAACTAACACTATAACTCCCGTGCTACTGGTCTTCCCTATGGTCCCTGTTGTCAACACTTCGTTGACCCATTCCGTTAATTCGTCTCCTATTAGATCCCAGAAACATTGATAGAATTCTGATGGTAATCCATCTTCGGCTGTAGTTTTATTCCTCGGAGCTTTGAATACTGCATCATGAACCTCCTTTTTACTAAACGGTTGTGTGAGCTCAGTTCTTTCATTTTCTGTCAGTGACGCAGGGAGGTAGTTCAAAAAATTGCATTTCGTTTCTGTTGGATTAAAGGCTTGACCAAGAAGATTTTTATAGTATTGCAAAAACCTGTCGTGTATACTATGAGGGCTGGTGACAACTTCACCGGAATCTAAAGTTAATTTATGAATAACGTGACTCCTGGCGTGTTTATGTTCTTGAAGAATGTGACTTAGTGTGGCTTGCTCGTCTGGGTCTATAGGAAGAATCTTGCTCTTTATTATTGCTGCAGATTTTCGTTTCCTATGTATAGCAAGTAATTGCGCTTTTATTTCATTTGCATAAGGACGATCGAAATTACCTTGCAATGCTAAACGATGGAGATCATTCAAGACTGCATACAAAAAATTATATTTGTTTCTTTGATCTCTACTAACCTCTGCACTGAAGAATTTACTGACCTGACGAAATTTAGGCTTAACTCGAGTTTCCCACCACTCGATTAGGGTCTTGTGCACTGGCCGAGAGGCCTTGAGTTCGTTCCACGTTTCCCTGATTAGCTGGACATAACTACCATTGCGTAATAATGTGCTATTTAAAAGCCAGTATCCGCTACCTTGTCGGGGTTTGATCAAATCTAAATTTATTTTGAGAATTGGGACACTATGATCACTAAAGCATACTGGAAAATTTTGAACACTAATGATATATTCCTGAAATCTTGGTGCGACATAAAACCTATCGATCCTTGACGCACTATTGGAGGTGATATGTGTGTAACCTTGACTTTCGCCATTGGTGTGTATCCAAGCGTCACGCAGTTGTAACCCCTGCGTTAATTCATAGAGCGCACGTGAGAAGTTGTATCCTGGATTTTGATCTTGTGAACGAATTACGCAGTTAAAATCTCCCACTAGTATAGTGTCTAGTGTGTGGGATGTCAACTCGGGCCCTACAACTGTTGAAAAAAAATCTTCTCTTTCCCGTCTGTTTTGGCTTCCTGACGGAGCATACACATTACAGAGAAACACTGAGCCTAATTTGGCACTTATTTGTCTGCCCGTGGGATGGGGCACTACATTACGTAAATCCAAGTGTCGCCTACATGCTATGGCAGTCCCTTGTGCAAAGGGAGTAAAATTGTTGTAAACTTTAAACATGTTCAGTACAGAAAAATCGTCTATGGCTACCTCTTGTAAGAGGGCCACATCAATAGACGATTTAATGAGAAAGTCATTGAGAGCAATTATTTTGGTCTTACTTTGCATTTGATTCAAATTTATAGATGCCAAGGTAAATGTTTGCATGATTAGAACTGTCCACAAAAGAAAACTAAACTTACTTACATTCTTCAACATTACTAAACTCTAATTTCTGCCTAGAATGCATTAACTATGCTTTCCACTAAATAAATCTGGGGTAAGTTTGTTACTCGTCGAAGGTTTCTCTTTAATTACATTTCCTGAATGACTTGTTAAACTACCCTTTGAAACATCTTGTTTTGGGGTACCAGGTTCTACTCTAAATTCGTTATGAACTATTGTGGAACTTACGCATTCATTATTTTTCTTCTTCTTTCTACGTAGCACCATGGACTCTTCCGCCACTGACCGTAACCTTGATACAGATCTTGACCGTGATTTCCTAGGAGAGGTAACTACGGGGAATTCAGCCTCCGCGAACAAAGCACTTGGGGGTGGGGGCGGGGGTATGTGATGCATCTCCTCTGCAGTGGTCAATGTTGGCTGCTCCATCTCGTCCCTTCCTGTTGGTGCATTCTTCTCACTAACTTCCTGTCTGGTACCTGTCTCCTCGTCGGTGATTCTGGGGCTATCCGTGTTCCCTCCATTGCTATCTCCTGACGCTGGGACTTCTGCAACTAACGGAGCTGAATCTCTTGGTTTAGTCCGTACGGGTAGCACAGTTGGTTCATATACCATCGGTACATTGTCAGCGGGTATATTAACCGGACCCCTGCGGGGCTGGTTCCCTGAGGATCGACGCTTAGGGCACTGAGCAACTACATGATCCTCCCCCGAACACGCGAGGCACGTACGCACCTGCCCAGGGTATGTTACCCAATAAGAGTCTCCATTCATTGTTACATATGAGGGTATGGGTTTACGTAGTATCATTTTAATCAAGACACGTCCAGTTCGAGTAGGGTAAATGTGATCTGCAGAGTATGTCTCGTCTTCAATTTTTAACACTTCCCCATAAGACCTCATGACACGACTTATCACTTCTGCACTTAATTCGATTGGGACTACATGGATTCTGACGATTACATGCCGCTGGTGGGCCCATTCTACTTCAACTTTATGATCACCATCTACGTCACTGTAGATTACCTCAGCACCAAAATCATTTAGTAACCGTTCTCCTACCACTTTTGTCGCAAATTTCACGTACAAACACTTACGAAAGTAATCTATTTCAAAACTGAGCACTTGGTTCGTAGGCACTTGGTAGACATCATGAAACCATCGATGAAAATCCAATGACGTAGGTCGCGTTTTGACCTCACGGAAAACAAATTTCAAGGTGTTTTCTCTTTGTGTATTCATCGTGAACTATTTCATCGTATCTTCACTGGCTCACGGTAAGTGTAGTCAAAACCTCGCTTGCACTCCAAAGGAAAAAAGAACTAACACAACACTAGCAAACCGTATACGGCCCTAGCTAACTCGGACAGTTCGATCACTAAGCCTTCTCACGCGAAGAGCGGAGCTCGGTACGAACTGATACCTGCACGAGCTGCAGGCAGACTGTATAACCAACACTCCAAACGAGACAACACGCAATTCTTTCGCAAGTAGTCGACTGAAAGGCAAGTTAATTTTCAGATTGCTAATTCCCAAGGTATAACATGCCTAGGCAGATGTGTCTTGCATTTTCTGTACTTTTGTTATTTCAGTCGCTTTGGTCTCTCCCTAGGTTAATCACGGCGATAATGAGGAATATTTTTTTGACAAAGATGATAAACAGACACACAAGAATAATCACCCTCGCAAAAAAAAAAAAGCCAGAACTCGAGTCTGGAACCTTCGACGCGAGGTGTGTTCCTTGTTCAAAAATATATCTGTGTGTTTTCGTTAGATATGAAATGAAGTAAATAAATAAGACAAGTGGGTGGAAGGGACTGGAGAGTCGTAGCTACGTAACCATTGAGAAGATATCCATCGCATAGATAGAGAATCTCTATATCCCATTGCGATAGAGAACTTATTAGAAGAATGAAAATACAGATTAATCGAACAAATTTGATGTGTATCCTTTCGTCAAAATGCCTAGAAAACAATATTACATACTTCTTCACTAGTAGAAAAGAATAAAAAAAATTGTCCTTGGTGGGGATCGAACCTAGACCTCATTGTTGGAAGCTCTGTACGCTAACCAACACTCTATCAACAGCACCATGTTTTCTTTTTTCCAGTCAGTCTGTTTCCTTCCTCAACACCTGAAGACGAAAATGCTTGTTAATTTCTCTCATAATTGTTTCATTGTCTATTAATAGAAACCACGTATGTCACAAATAGACGCATTCTTTCTGTGAAAAATCCCATGTTTCGCACATCATGCTTCTCCATTTACTGTTATTTGGACATTCACTTGGAAGTTAAAACTTAGCTTTGTGTGTTTGTTTTCACGTCCATGTGTGTGAGAAGAATGGTGTGAACGTGTGTTCGATGTTTTTCTGGGCATTATTTTCGTTCAAAGCATTAATATAATTGTAAAATATGGAATTTACTGTAATGCAAGGAGTGAAAATATAAACCCAGTCCGTCAGGTTCGTTCCCAAACAACATTAAATAATGGAACGTAACGTGGACCGAGTATTATTCCATGTCGAGAACACGAGACATTACGATCGACAATCTTCATCTCGTATTTCTCTTTGGCATCACTACGCAATTTACAGAGATGTATACCCGTGACTGGTATACAAGCCGCAGAATTGCAATGCTGATTGGGTTGTCTAGTCACAAGGCGCTTGGTGGTCAGACATGGATGGCTTGCTTCAGTGCTTCTTCAATAGGGTCGTTACAACCCAGAAGTGTCCGTGACTGTACTACGTAGCGACACATTTCGACTTTCTTCCGGCAAAGTTGCAAAGCACTAGCGTCGACGGTCGACGCATACGGATCTTGTGACTGACTGACAGTACCTGCTGAACGTCGGTCGGAAACAGAGCAATGTGCCAACATTAAATTCTGTTTCAAATTGGGTAAAAGTGGAACAGAGACATTTCAAATGATTCAAACTGTTTACGGTAGTGAGGTATTGAGCCGTAAGAACGTGTTTAAGTGGTGTGCAAGATTTCGTGATGGTACAGGGTCCAGGCTCTCCAAAACCGAAGAAAGTGCACATGCAGAAGAACCGAATCAAAACGCTGCTCACGGTTTTCTGCCATTCCAAAGGCATCATTCACAAGGAATTCACTCCAGACGGTGACACTGTGAACGCTGAGTATTACGTGGGTATTTTACATCGTCTATTGGCCAGGATTCGTAGAGTTCGGCCTGATTATCGGGAACAGGGCTCATGGTCTCTGTTGCACGACAATGCACCCGTGCACAAGAGCAGCTTGGTACGCCAGTTTTTGGCCAAAAAAGGGATAGTGGAGCTCAATCACCCCTCATAGTCTCCAGATATAGCTCTATGCGACTTCTGGCTATTTCCAAAACTGAAATTGGTGTTGAAAGGAAGACGTTTCGACACCATTCCAGACATCCAAAAGGCTTCGACCGTGATTTTGGAGGCAATTCCGTAACAGGAGTACCAAGACTGCTTCACAAAGTTCTACAACCGCTTCAGTGCATGTATTGACTCACAAGGTGTCTTTGAATAAACGTTATTGTAAACTACCAATCCACAACGTCTTGTCTTTCATTTCTCATTAGTCACCTTTCCCACTGGACGGACTGTGTATATCTGCTTCTCACACGAAGAATTGTTTTCCTGATGCACTTAAATGGTGACGTCCCACAGGCGATAGAACCCGCAACCCCTAGCACCAAAAGCAAGGGGAAGGGGTAAGCAGACGGTTAATGCTGCAACTTTGTATTTCATACAAAAAGTATTAAGTGCCTGACAACTTGGACCGAAGTTGTTTTTATCAATCGGTCAATAGGTTACCTTGTTTATTTCCTTTTAACCTCGATAACCTTAGGATTATTAGAGAGGGAAAGAATGTCGTACTAATTGGAGATAAAGGTCCATAAAAGATGCAGAATGACACTCAAAATCTAATTTCTGCTTGATTGAGACCAACAAACATATTTCACAAACATACAAGTTACAACTATTTTTTACTTGCATCTTTTTCAAGATGACTCTTAATTGTTTATTGTTTATTGATTTGGTGTTTAAGTCCACTTTATGCACAGTAAGGCTAATCGGGACTGGACCTACAGTTTAAAGTGGGATCGGAACCACTATGTACCTCCAAAGATGACTCTTAAACCTGTAGACAAACTTAGAGAAAGCAGGATCTTATTTCAAACCCGTAGACAAGCTGAAACCTTATCTTCCTCTCTGTCCATCTGGTGGAAGAAGCAGGAGAGGTTTTGGTGACAATTTCTGGTCTTTATCTAATATGTTTGCTTCTGTATACCCTTGCTTATCTTGAAAAAGGCACATAAGTCATAAACTGCTATTTTCCCTTGCTATCATCTAAGTCACATTCAATATATTTTTTTAAAAAAATTACTAGTATAATTTTATATTAGGCATGTGTAAAGATTTTAGATAGTGAAAATCCAACATGTATGTCATGTGTGTAAAGTATGCTAATAAAATAATAAACATAATAAAAACTCTCTGCTGTAAAATTGCATTTCTTGAATTATTATGTCAGGAGCAGTATTTGAGTTATGATTTTATGCTATACAAGTTTGTTAAATAAAATTTTTATTTTAAAAATACTTACTCTTGTTATCATTTTCCTCGCAACCCTCGGCGTTCTTTCGCTGACTGTTTTGTATCTGAAAAGAAGAGAAAGAAAACTGTTTACCTCAAGAGCAATTTGTGGTGTAAAACATGCAGTAAACATCCCATAGATGTTCTAATACACAAGAGAGAAAACACTGTATGCACATTGTATTATATTAGAGTGGGCTACATGTCCACCGTCATTTTAAATCACTTTGTTTTACGCAATGTGAGGTTCAAAAATCGGAACGGAAAGTCAACGAAGCAGTTGTTCAAGCAATGCGAGGTTCAATAACTGAAAGAAAGGACCAAACGAAGCTGCTGTTTAAGCAATGCGAGATCCAATAGCTGAAAGGAAATGGCAACGAAAAAGCTCTTTAAGCAATGCAAGGTTCCAAAATTGAAAGAAAACAGCAACTGAATTACTTAATGCGAGGTTCACGAATTGAAAGAAAACATGAATGAAAAAGGTTTTTAAGGAATACGAGATTCAAGAATTGAAGGGAAAGCAAATCGAAGGAGTTACCTTTAAGGGTTAAGCAATTCGTAGTCCAATAATTGAAAGGAAACTTCGACAAATGATTTGCTTAAGCCATGAGAGATTCAAGTATTGGAACGAAATGCCAAGGAAACAGTTGTTTGTTTAAGCAACGCGATGTTCAATAATTGAAAGAAAAGGCTAACGAAGTAGCTGTTTAAGCAATGCGAGAACAAAAAATTGGAAGGAGAAGTCAACAAACGATTTGCTTAAGCAACGCGAAGTTCAAGTATTGGAACTAAACGCCAACGATACATTTGTTTAAGCAACGCGAGGTTCGGGAATTGAAAGGAAAAAGCAAACGAAGAAGTTGTTTAAGCAACGCGAAATTCAAAATTTCAAAGGAAACGCCAACGAAGCAGCTGTTTAAGCAATGCTAGGTTTAAGAATTGGAACGAAGGAGTTTACAACACTGCACAAGCATCAGTATAATTACATTCCTGAAAAACTGTTTGAAAATTATGATAGGCAATTTGCCTGGTGATACTTATAGGGGAAAGTGGGGGAATCGTGCGCGGCGGGGAATCGTGCGCACCACGTTTCCGAAGGTTCGAGCCAGAGAATGAGCTTTCGATTCATGCTATAACCTAGCGGGCGTCTCAGGAAATACTACTACATTGGGCTTTTCGCGCCAGTTGTATTGTGTTGTGTGTAGCGAGTGGATGTTTGTTTTTGTGTCCATTGTTGTTATTTTGCTGTTGACGAAAATAAGGAGGTATGTCTTAAATTTTTACTCTAGTGTTTTGAACTATGCTTGTTTCGATAGTGCATGATCATGTCTATACACGTGTCTACTTGTTACGAGATTAACGTTTTTATATTTTTTTCTAGAAAGTAAATTTTTTGTAAGGTTGGTGTGGGGCAATGGTGCGCTTCGGAGAAAGGGTGCGCACGATTCCCCCGTATATGTAATTGAATGAGCACAATTTCCCCAAACGACATTAAAGGTGAAACAAGTAGTAATACCCAGGTTTTTATTTTGTTCACAGATGCCACGAAATTACAACAGAAAAACTGAGAAGAACTCCTACTCTCAGGGTAATCTGAAAAACGCTCTGGACGCTATCAAAAATGAAGGAAGAAAAATAAGGGAAGTTGGCAGATGGTTCAACATACCTGAGTCTACTTTACGGAAAAAGCTTGTAGAAAATCGTGATCTGCCTACTCCAACCCGGCTTGGAAGAAAATCAACGTTTTCTGTTGAAGTGGAAAGTGAATTGAAGGACTATGTTCTGACACTGGCAAAGTTATTCTACGGGTTAACTCCGAAAGAATTAAGACGCATAGCATTTAGATATGCAGAAGATCACGAAATTGTACATTCTTTCAATATGGAACAGGCTCTAGCAGGTAAAGACTGGCTGTACGGATTTTTAAAACGAAATCCCGATGTAACTCTACGACAACCCGAAGGAACAAGCTTAAATAGAATTACTGCATTCAATGAAGAAGAAACGAAGCTATTTTTCTCAAATCTTCAGAAAGTTATGGATGAATATAAATTTGAGCCAAGGCAAATCTACAACATGGATGAGACAGGAATAACGGTCGTCCCAAAGAAGTGCCCGAAGATTTACGCTGCGAAAGGTATGAAGAGGATTGGTGCTGCTACTTCAGCAGAAAAAGGGAGCACAATAACTGGTGTTTTTGCTGTCAACGCTGCTGGATCTTATATTCCTCCAATGCTGATTTATCCGCGGAAACGTATGACACCTCAATTACAAAGAAATGGTCCTATCGGGTGTTCTTACAAGTGTTCGAAAAATGGTTGGACAAACGCAGAATTGTTCACTGAGTAGCTAGTTCACTTCCAGAAATCTGCAAAACCCGCAGCAAGTGACCCAGTGCTGCTTATTTTAGATAATCATGCAAGCCATATTTCAATTGAGAGTTATGAATTCTGCAGGAATAACCACATTCATATGGTATCTCTGCCACCGCACACATCACACCGGTTGCAGCCGCTCGACGTAACATTTTTCAGTCCATTGAAAAATGCATTGTACAGGGAATATGATCTTTATTTAACTACAACTGGCCATGAGAGGGTGACAGAATATGATTTGGCTGAACTCCTAAATCATGCTTTCATAAAAGTTGCAACAATGGAGAAAGCTGTTTCAGGTTTCCGCTCTACAGGAATATTTCCCTTTAATCCCGACAAGTTTCAGGATCATGATTTTGCTCCTGTTCAGGACGTTACACTTGTTATCGCTGAAGATTCTTCCTCTCCTAAAGGTTCGAACAAATCATGTGGCATTCCGAACAGTGCAGATGAAGACTTAGTGGAAGAAATCATCCATCCAAATCCTGATAATAATGTCCTTCAACATCTGCTGCTGGGACAAACTCTTTCCTTTCCTTTGTCCCAATGGGATTATGTCAAGGAAAAGGGAATAATACCAAAACTGTAAAGAATTCTCGGCGAGCAAAACAACATTCAGTAATTTTGACCAGAACGCCCATTAAACGCAAGTTAGAAGAGGCCCAAAAGAAGAAACAAGAAGGAAGTAAGAAGAAGTTGGACAAAATAACGCGACACCATAAACGTCCGTGTGGAATGAAAAGCATCAAGAAGAAGCTGATAAGGAAAAGGCAACTTTCAGAGTCGTCTGAGTCAGACACCGAGGATCAAGAAATTGTTTTTGATGACGATGAATTGGATGACGTAGTCTTAGAAACCGGACAAGGCAGTGCTTTGATTGTACAAGACACTAATGAACGTTGCGGAATTTGTGGTGATTTTGGGAAAGACGGTGAATTATGGTATCGATGTGTTTATTGCTGTGAATGGAGCCATGCAGAGTGTACTGGTGTCGATACAGCCAACAATTACGTGTGTGATTTTTGTAATCGAAAATAACATCGTCTTCCCCATTAATTTTCTTTCAATTTTAAATATTGAAACAGCAATTCAATTGCCTTCTACAATTGTAAGGCAACCACTTTTAACACATTCAATTTATATGTTGTTAATCTGATATATAACTACATACATTTTTATTTGCTGAACTATTTATTAATGCGCACCATTGCCCTACCCTTGCGTATCATTACCCCATAGGTTGGGGAATTGTGCGCAAATGCAGGTTTGCATTACATGATGCATTACTCACGTACACACTGTTTTCTTTCAATTATAATTATTTCATTCAAAAGGAGAAAGAATGAAAAAGTATTAAGCTAAATTTCATATTTTCTCAAGCAAAACCTTTCCAAATATAATGAAAATTGCTTAGGTGCGCACAATTCCCCCACTTTCCCCTACTGTACATGGCACGATATTTGATGCATCAAAACGTGCTCCTATGGCAAACTGCAAACTCTATCTTGATCTTGTTGGTGGTGTTTGATGTTGTGTTGATGATATTTAGACGCTCGCAACTTCTATAGTACAGGGTGGGCGGAAAGTCCATTTACACAGGACGAAAACATTTCAAGTCCTTATTCATATGATCTCGCATTGTTGGGATGCCTAACTCTGCAGAACGTTTGCGTGTTGATTTCATTGTTTATCGTTGAATTGATGCTTCCACAGCGGCACAAGTTTTGCCTCGAGTGCTCGGTCTCCCACTCCGAGGAGCATCAAGAACACTTCCCGTAACAAATTCCTTCTTCTCTCATCCCAATAACGTTGGCCGTGACGGTGATGGTTTGCCAAAACGAACTTGAAAAGCGTTCATTATATCCTGCAATGTTTTCCCGGTGATTCCACGTCCATGCACCCACACACAAGCCACCAAATGCTCTTCCACAGTGAAAGAACTTGCGTCCGCCATCACTACTCACTCAGAATGTTTGCGAGTTTTTTTCTTCAACCAGGAGGCAGCACGTTAGTCAGTGGCTCCAGACATAGCTCGTGGAAGGTTGCAAGAAGGATAAGGGTGATTGTCCCATAAGATAAGACGATTTATAACCGAATAAAGAAACTTTATGCAACACTGTTGATAGTCGCCTGTACCAATTTCTTCAGTTTCGAATGTAGAACAAATGTTTAAAATAACCTTACTCATTACATAATGAAAGAGTACCAATTTGTTCGGAAATGGGAGCACCGTTGGGTGCGTACCAAGCTGTACAATTATTTTTATCTGTCCTTCACGTGTTTACATTGTTGCCAAAACAAAAAGTGAAAAAATATATATGCTCTCTTCTAAATATTTCAGTGGCAAATATGAGTGTTTGTGCTCGTGTTTGGGAAACTTCAATCCTGCTGATGAGGATGAATGACGAATGCATGAAACTGATGAAGAGACACACGGGGATTTCCAGGCATAGACTCGAACCCGGTGCCTTCGGGGCGAGATCGTATAACTCCACCACTAAACGCGCTTCGTCACATACAGGGTGAGTCTGTTACTTTGTAAAAGGCTGATAATTTCTGAATGGAACATGAATTGCTGAACCTATCAGCAGCAATTTACCAAAAGGCAAAAAGCAAATCGAATGATGGCATTTGTACGTACAGTCACCAGCAATAAAAATGTGAAATATCGAACCTGAAATACTCATATTTGTCTAAATCTAGAATTTCTGTCATATTTTTTACGCAATTTCATTCTTGATGGTACTCAAGCGGCCATGCGATTAATAATGACTAAACTATTGTTGCAAGCTTATGTCATTTTGATGAAATAACAAACCAGCTGTACCAAATACTTGGCCTGGATGTAACAGTAGATAAAGTAATTATCCACCCAATCAACAAGTAGAACATCGCCAACTACAAGGGCGGCCTAACTAAAACTTCTCTTCAGAGTCTCATTATTCAATGCCACACGCAGAACAGCAGCAGTGAGAGGAGTTGTCAGGCTGCAGCATCATAAGCTCCTATTGATTCGTTAGCCTGATGACTATACAGGGTGTGCCAAAGAGTTTTATCCAAAATCTTGGAGAATGTTCTACTACTATAGACAATAATAAATATCTGTGTGAACATGTATTGATTTGCTAGCTTAATAATACTTATATGATATGGGGTTTCCTAAATAATTTTGTGCAAAATCTAGGAGAACGTTCTACCACCATGCACAGTAATAAATGCCCATGATTCGTTGGCTTCATATTATAGAAAATCTCACAATGAGTTATGTCCTAAACCTGGTGTAATGAATTGAGTTTATCTCTCAATTCCACTTCATGCACAAATAGGATAATCGGGACTGGACCTATAGTTCAAAGTGGTATCCGAACAGTATGTGAATCCACGGGGTATCTAACGCGTGATTACAAGGCGACGACGTTACTACTACGCCATCGGGAAAGCCCCCTTTGTTAGAAAATTCTACCACCACAGACTATAATAAATATATGTGTGAACATGTATTGATTCATTGGCTTAATAATATACAAGGTGTCCCAAAGAGTTTTCTACAAAATCTGGGAGAATGTTCTACTACCATAAACAATAATAATTTTCTGTGTGAACATGTATAGATTCGTTGGCTTAGTAATATACAGATTGTCCCAACGAGTTTTGTCCAAAATCTGAGAGAATGTTCTACAACCACACACAATAATAAATATACGTATGTGTGAACATGTATTGATTCGTTGGCTTAATAATATACAGCGTGTTCCAAAAAGTTTGTCTAAAATCTGAAAGAATGTTCTACTACCATAGACAATAATGAAACATTGCACATCTGGAAAAGCGATCACCTTTTCGAAGATATCTAAAAAGTTGCCTAAATTGCCAGTTTACGCAATAGTAAATAGAGATGACACATATTTCTTGTCTAAAAGTAAACGATCGGCCCCTCCAGGGGTCTAAAACAAACAATGAACTTGAATGAATGGAGAAGCAACAGAAAGAAAATTTAATCATCTCCCATAAGATTGCTGTTTATCCGCCACCGATGCCGTACCCTACGAGTTACATTGTTCGTCTATTAGAATATCCAATAATCAGAGTTATCCATCACATTATGTAAACTTAGTTTTCACTTAATGATTAAAATTTATTCGCCGTGGAAGGAAACTTTCTCGGAAAAGCCGATTGCAACATTTGCTTCCTTATCCTGAACAACTGCTTTCAAGGAAGTTCGGAGTACTCAAGAAGTAACACACACGCAATGGTAGGAAACGCACGACAAATACCACATGGAAACAATTTCATTGTTTGGTCCTCCTTCCTAGCCTTTTCTTCTTCTATAGAGCGATAGGAAGTGTGACAACCTCTTCGCAATCTGGTCTGGAATCGCAAATCTTAAGTAGGACCTCGCGTGACGACGCGTAGCACGTGGCAGCACGTCGAGGGAGTTGTAATGGGGGGGCAGGAAAGCGAGCGAGATTGACCACATATTAGATAAAGAATGGAATATAGAAAACGTGTCGGTGAGGGTGGGCACGGCGAGGTCTAAAACTGGTTGAAGGTCAACACTCTGGATAGTTATGAGGTCACCTGAATGACCGCTGAAGGGAATAAACAGCGACTTGGCGATTCTTCTGGTTGAGTTCAAAGTTCGGTAGTGTTTTGTTCTGGCTCATTGCTTTTCCCGCCGTTTCTAGTGGGGGCGCCAAACCGGGGAGTCCTCAAGATTAGCGCCAAAATCTTATTTCTGATTACATAAGCGTGGCTATTTATTTGTCTGAGTTACTTTATGCACAGAAAGGCTAATCGAGACTTGACCTATGTAATCAGATATAAGGTTTTGGTGCTAATGGGGACTGCACCTACATGGGGTGTAAGGGGTGGCCATTTACTTGAGACACCCAAATGTCTACCTCACTTCCAGGTAGTATATCCAAGACCGATAATTGCAGACTAGCTATGCTCTGGCGTCTGGACCAGTGGACAGTATAATTCCATATGGGATTTGTGTTGTGTGTTGTCCATGACCATATGTGCTTGTCAACGCCCCTTCTTCTATTTCATCTTGTCATGAATTCATCCTCATATTCGCAATTAGCCAAAAGTCAAATTGCTGGTGACTGTTCGTTCAAATATGGAATACGAACAACTTTGTGCCTCCACCGGGTGCGTGGCTATTGGTTTTCAGAAGAGTTGCATTTATTGGCTGCTGCATAACATAATACGTATGTTGAAAATTCAATGAGCAATTTAAGCTAAGAGATATTATTGTTCGTCGTTCAAGCCACATGTATATAAAGGCCGAATCACACGGAACTGGAATTCCAGTTAGTTGGCGCTGAACTGGCTACCTGCCCGGATGTGATGGCTGACTGGCTGGCTCTTGACTGGTCTGGAGGAATAGGATATGTTCTAATTGCTACCACCTTTCCTCGGCTTGATTCTGTGGAACAGCCAATCAGAGCAAAGTTTGGCCATGTGAAGATAATCTGTGAGTTGCAAAGGAGAGTTTTTGTATGTGGTTTCCGAGTGTTGGCTAAAAAATGTAAAGAGATGACGTGCAGTGCATTCGTGTACAGTTCATTAATATTTAGGTATTTATGCAAAGCGATGAGATGTGTACGTGACAAATATGATTGCTGAAAATAAAAATTCTTATTATCACAAGTGTATTAAAAGTTTGACGTCTTTTTTTGTGTGTGTGAATGAATCCTGCGAATCTCATGTATGAATATGCATACACGAGTTCATTAAAAAGCTTGTTCGATACGCATTGATTACCATTTTTTTTTTGGAGCCAATCTCTAGTCTATACTTTTCTTTTTTTTAATTTTTAATAAAAGCACACAGCAGTAATTCTCCTACAACATTCTTCAAATTGCTCGTCCATCTTTACAGATTGTCTGCTCTGCGCAATGTCTTATGGGAAAAAAAGTCTATCGACAAGTACGGTGACAAGTTTCCTGTGAGACGAAAACTAGCAAACTGGTAGCCAGTCCAGCGCCAACTAGAGCATTCCTACTGGAAATCCGGACTTTACATGGCCAAATCTTGTACTGGATGAAGGTATAAAGTAATCCAAGGTAGAAAGTTGGTGGGGGGGGGGGGGCAGCGTAAAGAGTAGGGCTGCCAAAAATACACCTCACTCGGTTGAAAATTTAATCTGGAGCTGCTCCTTCTTGAGCCGTTCTCCGCTTCTCACCTAATCCTTCATTCTCATTCCGTTTCCTCTTTAAAATTTCAATGCTTTCCTTTATAATTTATTTCATTCAGAGGCGTAGCCAGGATTCTCTCTCTTTTTTTTTGCGGGGGCTCAACCTTTAAATAAAAAAGATGTGTGTTGGAAAATTGTTAGGGGAAAATAGTACTGAAATAATAATGTTAAAAAATTGTTCTGCACTATACCTGTCATTATGAATATCTATTGTGGGGTTTGAATGATTTATACAATTAAGTTATTTTACGTGACTTTGATGCCACTTTTGGCTAATCGCAAAGATGAGGATGAGTGATGATTTGATGAAATTGATGAAGGAACACTCATAAAGAACACTCATGCCTAGAACTGGATTAGATTCCGGGACCCCTGGTGTCGTAATGCTTTGTTCTAACCACTCCTCTAAGGAGGTCGGAAATTGTGGGTTCTCTATTCATAAAATAGTACTTTTTCCACAACGTTATGGAACACATTTAATTCAAAGAGAAGAAATTTTGATTTTACTGGTATTTTTCACATAAAAGGTGGAAAACGTACTGAAAATCGCCAGAAACGCTAAAAATCAGGTAAATTCAGGTATAAAAATACGTTCAATTTGTGCACGGATAGTCTAATCGGAACTGGACCTACAATTTAAAGTGAGATCCGAACCAGGATGTGCCTTCACCAGGAATCGAACCCGGAGCCCCCTGATTACAAGGCCTACATGTGGTTTTTAGATACATTTGCTGGTATTACAGTAAAACGAGAAAATCAATAACAAATCCATTTTTTTCTCAACACCTTAAAATCTATAAAAGAAAACTACCTTAATTTCTGTAAAAGAATTTCATTGTAGAGCAGTGTTATTTGGCAAACTTTCTAGAGGGGCCCGGGACTATTGTAGCCCTGCCTGAGTACGCCAGAGATTTGATTATAGTTGTCTTGCGCTTATTACAACATTTTTGTTCTGTTTCGTGCTGAATTCTCCAATATTCTTTCTGTTTTCGATTTTTGTTTCATATTTGTTTCATTCCTTATTCTTTACCTCTTCTACTTTCATTGTTTTTTCTTTGCTGTTCTGTTTAATTTTTATTTGTTGTTCCGTTTCCTGTTTAATACTGTAGTTTTCATATCATGATTATTCACTCAGTCTTGAATCCTTTCAACCATAAATATTCATTGCTGTTGCATTCACTCTTTATTCTTGTGTTGTGTTTACAGATGTTTCCTTCATTGTTATTTTCATTTCTCCTTATTTCTTGGCACCAGTAGGGTTCAATTATTGCTCATTGTTTTCTTCCTTGGGTCCTCATTGGTGGAAATTCTTCCATGGTGTTCTGATATACTTCATTGTTGTTCATTGGCTGAGTATTATTTCTTCATTGATCCCTTCACTCTTTAATAATTCCATTGTTGTTGCTTACCAGCTTATTCCGGCACTGTTGTTCTGTTTTCTACTTAAACCTTCGTTGGTTTTTCGTTTTCGTGTTTTCGTTCACATTGTTCCATCTCTTGTTGAATTCATGGTTGAATGTTCTCTTCCTTGTTCTTGGTTGTTCTCTGTGTCTGCTTCAATTCAGAGTGAGTTGTTGTGTTCCTGCATAATCCTTCTTTGTTTTTCTTTAACACTTATTCCTTCGTTAATACCATTATCACTAATTTAAGCAAATTTTCCACATAATTTCGCTGCAAATTATATGAGTGGTTTGAGCACTTTTATGGGGGAATAGTAAAAAAAATATACACCTCAAACAGTAGTTTTAAAATGGAATATCAAGTAACGTGGACACAAAAAGAAATGTTTTGATTCTAAGGTGTCACTTGGTACAAATAATAGACCTATTTCTAATAACTTTGGAACGGGAAGGGGGGCGAGGTGTAAACTTGTTAGTTATAAATGGGTATAGAAAAGAGTAGCCTAATAATAAACAGTATATGAGATACACCGAGAATAAGCCAGGAGAAACGTTATTTGTATGCCTTGGGTTGTAAACATATATTTCCTATCTAATATTTGTACCTGATTTTTTAAGAAATCGTTTTGATGCATTCCCATAGAATGTGGGAAATGTAGATTTTAGTTGAAAATAATGTAGCCTAATGGAAATTGCGAGAAGGAATTGGTATAAGTGATTACATATTATTGAAAAAATAATAGCTATAAATTGCAATATTTAACAAACAAACAAATTTAAATGTGAAAAAAATTCACATCCGTAACCACAGAGCCACACGGGAATCCTTTAAGAAATAAAACATTTTAATCAAATCAGTGATTATTTAACTTCATGATGGGTCGTATATTCCTTGGAGACGATGTGACGTCAGTCAGCTTCCCGTGCAATTTCTTGCATTCTATTTATAAGATTGATCGACTATTGAGAAGTTAGAAAGCTAGATATCCTCACGTGACAGTGTGCTCTAGCCACCTTCGATTGTGAAGTTGGAATTTTAAACTGCCCTGTGGCAATGATACGGAAATTGAGACATAGATGAAGAAAGTACACAGGCAGATGCACGATTTGTAATTTTTGTAGTTTTCCTTTTTATTTTCAGTCTCTTTTCCTTCACTTTTTATTTGGTTCTTGCCGATGCACCAGATCCAATGTCATAAACACAAAACAAAGCACGCCAAACCTAACATACTCACATGCTTATGGTGATGAAATTAAATTGATGGATTTGATTGCATCGAATTGCCTACCATTCGATGCATTACGTCATGAAAACCCTAAGTACACAAAAACCTGACCTAACCTGCTCACTCTTTCCATACAAAAATCTGTCTCATGAGAAGGTGAGACAGGTCAGGTTTTGTATACCTAATTAAGCTAGGAGCGATAAAATGGAACACGCAGCAGGAACGTGATTTGCAAAAAAAACCCAAAGAAAAACAAACACAAAATACATGTAAGTGCAAACTCGGCCGCAAAGGCCCGGCGAAATTTTTTCCGCCGGAAAAGTCTCGGGGCTTCTGGGAACGAAAAAATGCGCTTCGCTTGGTAAGTTGATAACATGCAACCGATTTCTTCACACTTGATTTTTGTGCATGCTCACTTTGAAGATCGTTCGATAATAGCTAAAGTAAAAACGGCTTTTCCAGAGAAAGATTGATTGAGTGAGTTGGTGTTTTAAGTCCACTTGATGCACTGCATGCTAATCGGGACTGGACCTACAGTTTAGTTTAAAGTAGGATCCGAATCACTATGTGCCTCCACCGGGTATCGAACTCCAGAGAAAAGAATTTTAAAATAACCAATATTAATATGCAGAAACAGTTTGACATTATAATAATCTCTTTTTCATTTATAATAACAATAACAGTTCTAACTTAAATCATTAAACAGGAACTATTTGGTATATGTTCATATTTGATGTTTCTAAAGCTTATGCATGTAAATAATAGGATCTACTGGAAATTAAAAAATGATTCTGTAAAAATAATAATGCTTTCGCATAATAATTATAAGTAGAATGGAATTATAGTTATGACAGGAATTTTATTTCTTCCTTTCTGGGCGCCTCCGTTCCAGTGGGACGTTTTTCATTTGTGACGTGACATGTTCAAGGGCGGATCTTAACTGTACGGCTGCAGATCAATTCGGCAACAATTATGATACAATTATTTTTAAAGGGTTCTTAAACCACCAGCGCCGTCTGGTGAGTTAAATGCGACTAACCTCATGAATGATACTATTTCACTTCCGTTTCAAAATTCTCACCCAGACTTGTAGTACCAAATACATCTTTACTCCACGTTTCTTACCTCAGCTTCCAATATTGAAAAATCAACTCGCCACCGGGATCGTTTCCCAGCGAGGCATGAGTATTCTTTGTGATTGTCTCTTCATCACTTTAATTTAATCGTCACTAGACCTCGAATTTTAGGATTTTAACCTATTTTTTCCTTTACAGGCATGTAATAAATAATAAGTTATGTCAGCGTTTCGTTAAAAAAACGCAACTACTGATGAAATTTTATAGTGCCTAAAAAAACTATTTTGATTGTTAGAACCTATTTTAGGTTTATGCGCCTAAATTAAGCCTTTTTTTAGGTTTTTATATATTTTTAAAAGGTTTACAGGATTTTTATGTCACACAGAGGCATTTGCTTTGTTTGGTCACGAAAAAATTCAATGACGAACGTGTTTGAAACGTACTCTCTGTCGATTTCCCTTCCTCCAAGTCCATGGGGATTTTTCAAAGCTCTAAACAAAGCAAAATGTCTGGTGCCACTGTTACCTGTACAATCCAAAGTGGTCTGATCCGTGTGGTCTTGGTCAGTTTCGCGTCACTTCCGTGCTTTGTGGCATTCACGCCTTGCAAACTAACATTTCAACATTGAAGTTTGCACCACTTGACTATGTTTTTGTTAAAAGATTATTTTCAGCATGTAGGATGGTCCTCACAGATAAAATTGCGGTTAATAGCAAATTTGCAATGGTAAGTTCTGCCATCGCCGTATGGTTAGGCAACACAGGTAACGTTATGCAAGATAGTGCGTATTTCAGGATATAGATGTCCCATTTTCATTGCCGGTGTCTATACCTAATCAGCATGTTTTAGGAATTTGAACTATTTTAAGTTTTTTTGAACCTACTTCAAGATTTTTCGAGCCTAACTAAGATATTTAGGACCTATTTTAGGATGGGTTTTTAGAACCTATTTTAGGGTTTTTCGAACCTATTTTAGGATTTTTAGATCCTATTTTAGGACCCTAAAAGCACACTTTTTAGAACCTAAAAATCCGAGGTCTCATCATCACCCACATCGTCACGATTAGCCACCAGTGGCGCGAAATAAGAAAAACACAAAATTCGATACTGAAAACCAAACTGGTAAACAAACACACCTGAAGCGATAAAACATAGTTTGTTATGACCTTCATGCACGTCATGGTCCGCTCCGTTCCTCATGAGAGTTTATCTGCGTCGAGAATCAATATCTGTTTTGTCCACTCGTGGCATTGTAAGTAGCGTAACAAGCCTAACTTAATGAATGATGAATGCGCATCGTGAGAAGAAAAACGTTCAAGGGCAACGGTCTCAACTCTTTCTCGAGGCGTCATTTCTCACTGTGTTTAAAGGAAGACTCGTGACGCCTTTTAAACGGAAGGTGGCTGGTACTTACGAAAACGTACTGAAATAGCAGTTGTAAGCATGGTTAATGCCAAAGTACAACACCAGTGTGTTCCTTACATGATCAACGGAATCCCTGACACATACAGCGTGCTAGAGTGGTAGACATGTGATTCTTGATTTTCCCGCTTCAAAAACCTTAGTTCGTATGATCGAATTCCATAGTCATATATGAATGGAGGATAAAATACACACCAAAAAGTGAATTCATTATTGAAAGCAAAAAGGTGTATAAAAGCTGTACCGAAAGCTAACGTCTGAATACATCGGATAATGAATATAAACTACAATGCATCTTTTATATAAATAATATTAATACTGGAATCGCCAAAATGCATGAACAATTTTATTACTATTATTTATTCTGTTAATGGTGTTACAATTAAGCGGTATAATATTTCATTTAATACATTATTAATACAAGTAATGGTTGGATGTCCATTATAGAACTCCTTCCAGACAAAATCCAATTATTTTGAAATCTTAAAATTAAAAGTAATCCATCCTGATAGCTAGGATATGGTTTCCTTGAATGAAGTGCAGAAAATTATATTTTATGTCGCATGGCGTATTAAACTTTCTGTGTGAGATTTTTTAAAGATCTTCAGCAATATACTAACACACATGATATTAAGATGCATGGAAGAAAATGCATTGATAGCAAAACCAGACGTATCAATTAATGATGCAACGAAACACATAAATGCAAGAATAGCTATGCATTAAAGTTTGATTCAAGTAGAAAAAGAGCAGATGCATTGAAAATGTATGCATCTGAAGTTTGGATCAACGACGAAAGAAGAAACCAACATTTACACGCATGGTCGAATCAATTTATATACTTGCAGTGCAGAAATTACATTTGATGCATTTCCCTTCGCGTGTGTAGACGAAAGGGCACTCATAATGGAACCACAATGTCCAGTACTAGAAGCGGAAAACTTCGGAACCTCAATCCAGCTCTGTTTGTATTTATGAACTTAGGTTCTTCAGAAATATACCTTATATGTGGATATGACTTAACACTTCCGCAAGGTCAAATTAACACAGTCGTTTCCCCTTTTATACTGCTTCGGACATAGCGGCACCATTATGCATGTTTTGGTGCTAAAATCGAAACTATTCAAGCTATCATCCTTGACCAGGTCCATTTGCTTACGCAACACGCACTGCATGTGCCTTTACGTTCACAAACAATTTTTTTCCCCTTGGTTTCCGCATTACACGCAAACAGACAACATTGCCATGATGTCGTTGCTATTTTTGATATAGCGTGACGTTTGGTGGCAACGATCAAACAGATAACTATTAATGCCTTACACTTGACGGACAGAGTAACGGAGAAAATCCATTCGAACTTTATTTTCTTTATTTCAACAAAATGCATTTTTATATAAATGTTCTTAACCAGATATCTAATTGAGGGTTTTGAGTTAGAGAGGAATATATTTTGGAAAGAGAATGCATTACCAAATCTCTCTCTTGTCACTTGGAAATAAATTCAACCTTTCGCACCGGAGTGACACGAAAAACTGCACGTGCCGCTTGTCTCGTATCACTTGGACTGGAAGTTTCTACTCGGTCTCTTGGTCGCTCATGCACAGTGAATGTATTTCTTACAGAGTAAAGGCGAAAGTGCCTATTCCGCTGTGGACAGTATGTGGTCGTGTTGCTTGACAATTAGGTCTGAAAGTTCCCTAAAAATAAACGTCCTGGTGCAATAGCCCTTTGAGACTCTTGAGACTACCAAATGTCTTAACACTGCAGTCATCGGCACTGTTTTTTCACATTAAGAAATACAGGGTGTACCAGAAGTGATAGCACAAACTGAAACGGTGAAAAGAAGCAAACATCTTAGTAAACATGGAGTCTCGAACGAACATTTTGCGAGACAAATACGAATGTATGGTTAAGATACGCCACTCACTTGATTGTTTGCGCACATCGTACGCCTGTGACTTTACAAGTGACGTGCCTGTTATGCCTTCCGTTCTGTACATGACGTATGGTTTGTTTACGTTGGTTGGTATGGACGTATGGTTTCGGCAGTGTTCAATTTTAAAAGAAACCTCGGAGTGCGCAAGGAGACAAGCATACGATGTGTACAAGCAATCAAGTCAGTGGTGGTTTGTAACCATACATTCGCAGTTATCTCGCAAACGGTTAGTTTGAGATCACATGTTTACTGAGACTTTTTGTTCTACTCTCGTGTTCTTTTCACGTTTCCGTTTGCGCTATCACTTCTGTTACACCCTAAATTTTCGAAACAATATCTCTCCCCATTTGTTATTCTTATCTAGATCCCTCGCTGTAGGCAAGTGAATAGATGTAACGGAGCTTTTAGATCGCAAGTCCCTGATTTCCTATATCTCGCTACCCTAATCTCCCCGTCACAGACATTTTAACAGATGTCCTTGTACTTCGCTATTGTCTCTCGATATTTTTATTCAATTTTTAGGACAAGTTAATCGTGATAATTTTCACTGTAATAATAAGAGGGAAAAAAAGACGACGATCCAGGCAGAAGGTTGTCAGATTTCCACGCATAGGATCCGGGCTGCGTATTTCATAAATTCACATGGGATTCGCAATCGGACAGTTATTTGCCAATCAATGGCCAGCACTGAACGTGACGTCACGACGAACTTGTCACCACCCACTTTCTCTTCAGTCGAGAGAGAGACATGGCAGTATTGGAGCCACTCTTTCTTTCCAATTTCCAATGTACTTATCTTGTGAAGATTTGCGTTATGTAACACACTGATTAAATATTAGTCAGCCAAAGGCCTCCCCAATGGCGCAGTGGTAGCGTCGTCGCCTTGCAATCAAGGGGTCCCGGATTCGATACCCGGTGGAGGCACAGAGTGGTTCGGATCCCACTTTAAACTGTAGGTCCAGTCCCAATTAGCCTTGCCGTGCATAAAGTGGACTTAAAAAACACCAACCCAACAAATAAAAATAAGCCATCTTAAATAGCTTCTGTACAAAACTCAAGAAAATACTATGCCCTTCCATCCGAAAAAACTACTACCACAGAGAGCTGTGAGACAATGGTGTAATTTCTTATTTTTCTAAGTTTCTTTTAATTTTTACTGCTCTTGGAGAAAACTTCTATTTCTAAGTCGCGCAAAAGCTAACATTTTAAATGACTTTAGAAAAAGAGAATTAATTTCATTGCAGTTTTAACGTTAATTTGCGTTCCGCACAACTTAATTATTTATGCAAAGAATTAGTAGATTTTTGGGCCATTTTCAAAAGCTTGGGTTTTGCATGTCCCCCGTTACCGCATTTTCTTATTCAGCGTCGATTTGTGACACATTCGTTAATAGAAGAGATGAGGATGACTCGTGGTGGATAAAAGAACACTCAGAAAGTCTTCACCCGTGCCGACAGGACTCGAACCTGGAACCTACGGTGGTAACATAGTTAACAAACTAATTCACAGGCTCCGCCACAGATGCGGCGTAACCTCATGGCCTCATGGGATACTATATTTGTGGAATCATTAAAATACACCCCACAATTCTTACATTGTATATTGCTTTTTGGCACACAATCCAGATAATGGTAATAATCAAGTGGCAATACATGATAGGATGTAAGTTGTAGGAATTACAACATTTTTACAATAAATCCATTAGAACGTTACTTTCTCCTGATTTTACTACATATATGTATATTTTTTTGGTTACATTAAATACAGCTCTTGTGTAAATTCAGTGGATCAAATAGGTATAAGCTGAATTGTTAACATCGTTTGAATATGTCGACCTTTATGTTTCCACAGTTCAATTATTTTAAAACACACTGAAACTTCTTTTTATCGATATCTGGAGCAACTTTCATCCACCCCTTCCCACGAGGTGCGTATACAATAGTGAAATTTTAACATATTGCAGATTTTCTCCAATTACAGTAATGAACTGTGGTATGATTTCATTCACATTGAAAAACTTTTTATATCTATTATGCAGTTGTAGCACGAGTAACGAGAATTCTGTCCAAAGAAGGGTTGATTGGAGGAAGTGAAGGCGACATTGAAGAACCTCCCCTCTCCGCGTACTTGCAGCAAATGACGTCAGCATGTTACTCCCTTTTGACTGGTTGAAAATTGTCCGGTTGCGAATCCCATGTGCATTTATGAAATACGCATCCGGGCTTGATTCTCAAGTGACTAATCTTAAGTGGGCATTTTTCCGACAATGTCCCGACATAAAGAGGCTCTGGGCCTCACTCAGCTTCTAATCAGTGCCTGGGGTAACTCTGGGAGGTAAAGACAGCCGAAATGTGATGCTGATCACGACACCTACGCCAAGACCGAAAGAGAATATCAGTCACCAGTGCTAAACTTACAAAAGTTTCACAGCGATATGCGCGGTTTCGTGAAGCGTTAAGCGGAGACCACGTCTCCATTAACTTTGGATTATTTTTCCATTCAATGGATGAAATTGCTTAACTCCTACAAGAAAATCATTCATGGTTGATGACGGTATACCCATTATTGGCATAATGTTGATAATATAAAATTAGGTTTAAATTAGTTGTCAACACTCCAAATAAATCTTGTAGTTCCCTCAGGCCATCATTAAATTAATCCTGATTTTCATTAGCATGTTGCATTTTGAACACCGAAAAATTACAATGAATACTAATCGGGAAATAGATGACTATTATGATCGGAAAAGTGATAACTATATCATGAATTTGACTTTAATGATGTTGGTTGGAGAAGAACTGTTTCATGGGAACCTCTCGCGGCCCAATATAATTGATGCCAGGGCCCGGCGGTTGAGAAACACTCGCCAACCGTTGCGGAAAGAGAAATAAGAAGATTATTGAAACATTTTCAGAAGTTTACCCGATACATCGAAATCTCAAGTTATATTAAGCCAAACGTCTACATCGGTTCTGAAAAAACAAAAGGCAAATCTCATATTATTGATTTATTGATTTAGTTTATTTTACTTCGCGTTTTGTGCCTCTTGGCTAATTTGCGAAGATGGGTATGAGTGATGAAATGATGAAATTGATGAATGGACATTCACAAACAACCAAGCCCGGCCGGGATTCGAACCCGGGACCCTTGGCGTCGCAGCGCGATGTGCTAACCACTCGGCCACAGGGTCGGGCAAATCTCATATTACTCAAGACCTTCACAAAGAGAGCAACCAATCTAGAAAAAGTTCTGATAAAATTAGCTGTACACATTGTGCGTATTTATACAAAATTATTTAAGTAGTCAAATGATAGCGATAAAGTGCTGACACTCATTATGTATGCATACCTTCTCAACATTATGTTCCCGATCACGTGAAATCAGAAGTATTGGACCCTAATAATCATTGGAGAAATAGCCAAATTACAGAAATAAATATAAACAAGACGAAAGAAGAGCAGAAGATATACGTTATCGAGTATGATTAACCAGAGGGTATACGACGTATACCTGGTGTTCTTCAACCTCTAAATCCCCTACACGTGCCTTTGCGCCGCTGTGGAATGCAACAGAATAGATTTACCTAAACGCACGACCATAAAATTAGGCGGGTGGCAGAAATTCGCGCTGTTGCCACGTCGGAGCACAACCCCGTGCGTTCGGAGGTTTAAAAGAATTAAAGATCTTGTTATAGAGTAATATTTCTAATCCATGTGATACAAACTGACAGTATTTGCTCGAAAGGTCAGGGATGACCCAAAAGTGCCCCGGAGAGAGGTCGGTCTGACGCTCGAACCAGGCAACGCAACCCGGTTGACGTTGCCACACAGTGAGCGGGAACCAGCAACTTTTGTCCCGCTCCCGCTGTGCTTTTCCCATATATGCACCAGCACAATTCTGCCCAGCCGCCTATTTTCATGGTCGTGCGTTTATACACGCCCATACAGACGAACACACATACACAGAAAAGCTGGTGGCACTCGAACACGATAAACAGAAATAAATAACCCAATATTCTTATCACTAATTCCGAATCAACGTGACAACAGCTTTGAAAGGGAAACTAGCAGATCAAGTTCAGTGTTACCAAGTATGCGTGCGTTGTCCCTCGAGTTCCATGTCACAAAATTTACGGCCGAGAAAATCAAATTCAATCCAAGAACTTTACAATGCAAATTAAGCAATAACCAGGCTATTGGCAGAAGGAAAGCTTATATACCATCAATATATTTTCTACTCTTGAAGAAACCGTTGACCTCACGTGAAGAAAGATGTAATATGCGGATCGATTTTCCTTATCGTTAAATGACGATATTTCCAACATGCCGTTTGGCCTTGTCCTGCCACAATTTGCGTGTTCATGAAGAGAGGTTGGAAACGAACGGAAGTTTATTGATCGATTGATTTGCTGACAATTGGCGAAAACTATGTATTTGCCGCATGATTTACCATACACTAACATTAGAAACTCGTTCAAATATTTACACAAATTGTAGGCAAATTGACAATCGTCATGTTTATCTATTATATTTTTAGAGGTGTGAGAAAGGGGCGTAGTGGTGCCACAGAACGGGGTATTGGCCTCAGTGTACTACTCAATGATAATCTTTTGAGCCCCCTAAGCGAGATTTCACAACGAAGCGGGAAGCGACACGCGACACATGTCGCTTTGCAACGAGCCAATAAACAGCAACGTTTCATACCACAGCGGCATGACGCCGCGCTAATCTGCGTTCGATTGGTGAAATCTTCAAGCTACACGCAACATATGTCGCTTTGCACCGAGCCAATAAACAGCAACGTTTCATACCGCAGCGGCATGACAAGTTGACAAGTCCCGCTAGTCTGCGTTCGATTGGTGAAATGGATAATAAACCTTTTCGAGCAGGCCTCATCTCCAGAGTAATATCAACTCGGGTCAACCTCCAGCACCTATTAACCTGTTGGGTGAGATGAGTCAAAGCAAATGGATAATAAACTTTTTCCTACTCCCCAAAAAATAGGCAATAGTTAGGCTGGAGAGTTCAATTAACTAACCGATTTCACCGATGCGTCGTGAAATCCTCATTTGCTTTGGAACGAGTCAATCAACGCAACGTTTCACACTGCATCAACATGACAAAGCGCGCAAGACTGCATTCGATTGGTGAAATCCTCAATCGACACGTGTCGCTGTTGCTTCGGTGTGAAACCTCTTTTGAACTCCGTATTATTAAGAACGAGAGAAATTACAATATATATTTGACTGTTATTATGAAATTCTGTAAAAAGTAAATATCTCAGAACTTTGGACCAGAAATCGTAACCACACCGTACAAAAAAGTTTACTTTATCATTTGTACAATTAGTGAACGATGTCTCGACTAGTATTCTCAAAAGAATAAAGTATTGTTATTGCAAAGTGGATTTAAAAACGTAAACATTTCCAATTAAAACTTCTGAAACATAATATATTTTATAAAATAAATATAGGTTGCATGAAAGTGAATATAAAGTACTGAGAAGCTTTAAAATATATCTCCCCTCCATTCTCCTCCATTGATGCCACTTGTTCTGTATTATAGTCTTACATCCGGTGTCCCTGAGAAACTTCTTTTTAAAAGATAAATGTTTTTTTTTGCATCAACGTTGGCGGTGTCAGTGGGGTGAGAGAAGGTACTTAGCACATCATCTAGTTTGAGCTGCACATAAAAAAAATCTGCTCAATGTTTGATAGTACTTAATACTAATCAGGATATAGGTCTAATATTTTACATTGCATGCTGTTACATATCTGGGTGCTTAGAGGTTTCACGAGAATGTTCATCAAAACTGTAGGTCCAGTCTCAGTTAGCCCCTATGAAATACAACTACTCTTCTTTTACTGCTATCCAGATACTATTTTTCCTTTCTTCTTGCCGGCCTCTATGGCAGAGTAGCACATCGCGCTACGACGCCAAGGGTCCCGGGTTCGAATCCTGGCCTGGGCATTGGTTTTGAATTTGAATTTTCATTACTCCATACAAACCATTATACATTGATATTTGGAATGTTCAGTACAGTACAGATAAAAAATTTAATTATGAAATTTCTATAATTTACAATGTAAATATTCACTGATGCTATAATGTTCCTTATTAACTAATAGTTTTTTAAATTTGTTTTTGAAACTTGTCATATTTTCTGCTTTTATATCATTTGGTAAGTTATTTAATATTTTAATTGCCATCTGTTTGGGTCCTTCTTGAAATAATGTTAGCCTGGTAAAGTATGGCTTTAGAATTTAGGATGTTTGTGAGTGTCCATTCATCAATTTCATCATATCATCACTCATCCCCATCTTCGCAAATTAGCCAAAAGTGGCACAAGAAGCGAAGTAAAATAAAGCAAATCAATCAATCTTTCCTTCTTTTTCGGTTAATCTCCTATTGCTTAATTTTCCATTATTTATTTCTATACTTTGGTGATTTTCAAAGCTTTGGTCATTTTGGAATAGTATAATACATTATATAAGTTAAAATTCTACTCTATTTTTTATGCAGGGCTGCGAACAAACAAGTATAATTAGGTGTAACCCATTGCAGCCCATAAAATATTTAATTGTGAATTTATAGTGCTAAAAAAGATCTGCAGCATATAATAATCATAGTAAAAGCTGATTAAAAATGACGCAATTTGTTTCAATCACACATCACACTTCTCATAGTAAGCTCAGCACTACTATATTCCAGGTGCTAACGCCTCTTATATGCATCATATTTGAAAGGTAGAACATAGAAAACTAAGTACCTGTCTGATACTTTTACTTCTTTGGAAATTTTCCTGTGAAGCCATTTTGCACTTCTAAGAAACGAAAGTTTAGGAGTTCCGCCAACAAATTATTTTCTAGGGTAAGTTAACACATGTGTGAAATTAACTAGAATATAAAGCGGCTAGACTTTTAGACTGCTAGACATTTATTCTGCTGAAAGTCAAGGACCTCTCCACAGCGTAGCGTCAAATAGTTTTGTTCGTGTATACCTCGAACGGACCCACCTCTATGAATTCCACCTTTAGTTGTGAGTGAACTTGCGTGCTTTATCGTTCCGTTAAACGATTTAGATGCTGAAGTAGATTCTTTTCAGCTAGGCTGCTCAAGGCTAATTGCGTCTTACTTCTTATCTCGAGAATCTAACGTAATGTTTTATCTTCTTAACGTGCTTACTAATAACTCAGTTGTAATTTTCGCTTGAAGTTCAAAAACTCGTAAGTTTCCTTATAATATATAACTCTTTTGTAGCAATTATGCTGCAATATTACCCAAGCTTGAAATTGTGAGGATTACCACCAGCTGCACTGCACACACACAAAAGAGAGAGAGAGAGAGAATGCTTAGATTATTCCCCACTTTTTTTTTTAGTTTAGTTCTTCGTCTGAGGAAGACCCTGATAGAGGGTAGAAACGTTGCATGTAAAGTGTTTTATAAATCTTAATAAACTGCATTCGTCAGGAATTTTAGTGTTTTTAATATGGAAATAGGGCTTAATTATATTGCCTTCTTTTATCGTCACTGTTTGAACCATATACGTATAACCTCCACCTATAAATTTCCAGTCTACGCACTGAATATGATACAGAATGTCTCAAAATTTAACACCATGTTATTGAAGGAAAATCGTAATTAAAGACCTAATTTATTGCGTATTTCTACCCATATGCCCACATGTCAATGAATGAATGTAAAGACGTCTACTGCAATCCAGTTCAACTCCAATGTCTAATGCAACTAACATAGCCAACAGTGTCAAAACCCACACTCCACCGTTTACGAAATACGTAGATTTCAACTTGTCGACTGTAATGGGATCTGTTGTTGCCATGACACGTAATTCCATTAAAGATCTTACGTTTATGAACCTGGTTTTTGAAGAATTCACAAACAAGATCCTTTGATCAGGTAGCCCACATTGTTAGTGACCTCCGCAAATGCTCATCTTACAGGAAAATGTAGTTTAGATATTCACACGAAAATGGCAAAAAATATATTGGTTGATTGAAATTTAAGTCTACGAGGAAGAGCTTCTTGTCAATAATAAAATATTCAACAGATCACATGACTTAAAACAAAATGAATGAAATACGTGTCACGGAATCGAACTCCTTACCACTACTAAAACAATGCGTGCATATGAAGACCAAATATCGATACATACGATAAAAGCTAAGGCTAGAAGGACAGCCAGTACCCATAAAAAACACAAAATCCCGGAAACTATTTATTTGCTGTGGAAGCAGGCGCCATAGTCTCGTTAGCATGCAGTAATTTAGCTTTTCTGGCGCTCCGTGTGTAAGAACGGTTGACATTTTGTGTCTTCCCAGTAAGTCACTATTTAGACCCCCAGTGTAAAGACAAAAAAATGTCAAACTTTTAAATGAAATGGCAACAAAGATCGTGCATCTGCCATGCTTACACGGGCTGTGTGGGTTATGGTGCTTTGTTTTTATAATCACATGTATTCTCGTTGCATAATAACGTTGATATTGGGAATGAGAAGTTGATCATGTGTCACGAGCCGGAAATAAAATGCTGTGTAATCAGAAACGCCAGCAGTCCTCGGGTGACGAGATGTCGCCAAGGGGAGTCTTGATCGAGAGAGCGAAGCGCAAAGAATGTTGCGAGTGACAGAGTTAAGTCGGTCCATTTAAAAGGGTTGGGCGAACCCACTGAGGACACCTTCGATGGACCGATACAGTGCCAAATCGTGACTCAGCCGAGGAACCACGAAGGAAGCCAGGTACAGTGGTGACATTTTGGGTTCATCATTATCAGTGTTTAGATATCTTGCTGGCTCGCGCGTGATCATCCTCCCTCGCTTGTGCGGATTCTATTAAATATTGGTAAAGAGCAATGAGAGTAATTTATTCCATTCTTCATACACACATCCTCTTGCAGCCAAGCAGTTTAAGCCGGCGAACGGCCTAAACGTAACACATGAGCATCGGCGATCAATGTAAATACTTCTCCTACACAAATGGTCGTCCTTCATGATTTTTAAAAGAAATAACTAATACATGAATACATATATTTATGCCCTAAAAATTTCCAGAACAGGACCTAAAAACTGAAAATACGATCTATAAATCTATTTATGTAATATTTTGGCAAAAAAAGCATGTGTTTTTGGTATCAACTTTTGCAGTAAAGTGATCTTTACGATATTTGGTTGACTTTATAAAGAGACTCGCGCACTTTCAACGTGTCCTTCGGCCACGGCTCGTGCGCTCACCGACGTGGTTCGCTTATTTGGAAAGTTTTGAACGTGACGTTATGTGTATACGGGCTCTAATATGTTACAAATATTCAAAATATTATTGTCTATTTCCTTAATAATAAAGTGGGTACGTAAAAACAATTTCAAAATAGTTAGTTACGAATTCAATAGCGACACTAAATTAGAAAAGCAATATTTACGTCTTTTGTCATTTTCACATTTTTAAACGTGATTGAAAAATAATTGTTTTTCCGTCATTCCCTTCAGACTCCTGCCTTGCCCCTGCAATAAATTCTGACGTTCATATTTTGAAATACGAAAAGTCTAATGCAACTCAATTACCGTAGTTTTTTCGGGTGAAAATAAACTTCCTTTAAGTTCCCTAGCAATGTCCGTTTCAATGGGCAACAACAAACCTAAAGAATTGTTTGTTATACCTCTAAATATTTAGTTGAAACAAGAACGATGTAGATATTTTCGCATTGAGTATACCAATATGTAATTGTATCTGGACTGAATCTCCGTATGTAGATGTTAGTCTTGTTTCAAGCACCTTTTCTAACAAGGAGTTGATTCATCTGGATTTTATTGATCTATGAGAAACATTATAGCTAGACAATGAAGAATGAAGCAAACAATGCGAGCAAAAAATGTACCGTGGAAACGGATTGCTTAGGACATGAAAAAGGATATATTCCACCCTCAAAAAAGGGCTAATTGAGCGATTTTTAAAATTTTCTCGGTCTTTTGGAACGATTCCATGGGGTGTAGTAACCGAGTATTTTTTCCCTCTGGGGCTTCCTTCACGGAGAACATAAATGTCAGTGAGTCAGTGGGATTATATAAATATATATAGGGTGGATAAAATGCGTACTGAAATAATTTATTTTGGGTGAAAAAAGAACAAATCTAAGCATTTTTAACAAAAAATTGATCAGATGAGAAATTCATCTATAAATTCAGTTACCTTCCTTTACTTAATCGTTAACATACTTCTAAGGGGAAAAAAAATCGCCACAGTATGACATAATGCAAAATATGGCAAATATGCTTTCGAAAGACCAATATAACCAGCTTCTTCATGTTCACAAAATATAATTAAATTAACTTAGATATGAAAAAACAGGCCAGGTCAACAATATCAAGTCAAAAAAATCCTAATGATCCGAACTAATGGTAACAAAGATGGAATTTACATCGATGGGTTCGTTCGGAATGCTTATGATACTGATTCCTGAATATTACTTAGATGATGTCATGGGGTGAACATACTTCTTGTTCTATGAAAAATGATAACATTATAATTCTAACAGTTTTCATGTGATTAATATCCATCTTAAGTTGGAAAAATTTTGGAAAGCCTTTTTTTAAAAAATTACCTTAAAGAACTAAGAACTGTCATATTCTCTAAATTTTTAATGGTCTCCAAATTAATTCACATGAAAATTTCAATCAGAAAGCCCTATTGATCTACCTGCATAAATTAACCTTGGACAGAAATATTAAATATACGCTATTACATGGTACGATTCGGGGCAGTGCTGCCAATACATAACGCCTGAAATTTCCACTAGGAAACCGTCAGGTGTTTTTTTTACATCAGTCAGAAACATACTAATAATAATGTGCAGGCAATTTCAAGCGGTTAGCCAGTTGCAAGACAAGTGCTCTGCAGATTGTTGGAGCCATCAAATAAACATACTTTTTCGAATGAATACAGAACGTTGTGTTTTACTTGCTGATTCTCTGTTTCAATCTCAGTTCAATCTCAATATTAGAAACAAATGAAAATGGGTGAGTTTCAATGGGACACCCTGTACATTTCTAAGTATGACGTTGTGAAGTGAGCGATTGAATGCCTTAATACAGAGGAGAAAAGGCATCCACTTTCCAAGAAATGAGTGACATTATGGAAAGTAGAAAATGGAAGAAGTTTCACTTTGCAAATGACAAAGGCGTGACAGTGCAAGTCTTTGACGAATATTTATAGCTTGTCTTTCGTAACATGAAAAATGTTTCTGCGCAGTAAATATGTGTTATCTTCTTTCTTTTCAATGGGCGGAGGGGGAAGAAAAAAGCAAGCCTCTCCCAACCTAAAACAGAGGAAAGGATAAACCATTCTGTTTAATAAAAATGTAGCTAAATGGTATGGTTAGCGTTCTCGCGGTCCCAGGTTCGATTCCTGCTGTGAGCCAAAAAAACTTCTGATTTTAACTCAGTGTCCTAAGAACAATTGGGGAGGTATTTTAAAGCAACCGTAGCACACTTCGGTCTCGAAAGCCGAAAAGGCGATGGGACCACGCGTTACGCAACCAAAAGCCGCTTAGAAGGCCTAGGTTCATAACGATATGCTTAAGGCGCGAGATTGTAGATATTTTTGACATGTAACACCGGCCGTTCAATCTGGATTGTACTAATTCCTTGAAAGTTGTGCATTCCGCTTGCAACATCAAAGTAGTTTACGAAAATTCCCCCACTTTCGAGAAACATCTACAATGTTCCAAATTCTTATAATATATGCGTGTTTCACCTACGTCACAAACTGTTGCATTGTGGTTTCTTGGTGCAGATGTGACGATCGAAGGCTGCGTGGTGGGTATTTCCTTGCAAACGACAAATAAAATTGGCCGCACACATGGCAGATGTGCTCATCCTGATGTCACATGAAACTCACCTATAATCTTTTTAGCCAATCTTCTACCACAGATGTATAGACAACAACGAATGCAAACCAGTCAAAGATTCACGAGTGCTGTAAATGGAATTTTAGTCCGGTGTTTTTTTAAAATGTATTATATTTATTTTAGAATTTCCAATGTCGTAGCTATTTTTCGAAACTGTTCAGCCCGGCCCTAGCTTCGGGGGCGGCTACTATGCCACAGCATCCAACGTTTTATTTTCTTTTGTAAGTAGATTTAGAATATAGGGGGTTATGTTACCTATCCCTGGGCACGCCATTAGTAGCCCACTTTTGGAACCATATTTAACCAAGACTAGTCCCATAACATATCCACCATAATAACATTTATGGTTGATAAATGCATTAAAATAACATAAACTTTATCGGTTAATATTTCATTTTGCCACTTTAATAACTTTCCTGAGCATTCTCTGTCTCACATCTTGTTCTACTGTCTTATATTTAAAATATGAATGCTTTTTCGTGTGATTGTTACGAAATGAATGTATCAACCACTAGGCTATCGTGAAGGTTCCAGTTAGAAAGGGGAAGAGCGAGAAGAAGAGGACAATGATATAGAATAGAGCGTCCGTCGCCATCGTTAAAGGCTCCATCCAAGCATTTGCCCGAGATGATTGTAGAAAATCACGGTCAAAATCTAAAATCTCAGTCAGATTCACCAGCTTTGAGGTTTGAACACTCTGCTTTGAGTTGTTTCATTCAACAATACAACTCAGACGTATTTTGACAATATTTCCACCACATCACTTCATGAAATTTATCTTCCATGTGAAATTACATCAATTTATTATGAGCAATGTGTTTTTTTTATTAGCCCTCAAAGACAGTAGAACGAATTAGACTATTCAATTATATCCAAGGGTATCTGCCTATTTACACAGTGCTATCTGTGTTGAGACGCGAAACTATTCCCAGTTAGAGCACATCTCATTTCTGATTGACTACACATGAACAGCTACAAATTGCGAGTTGTTTCCATTTCTCATGCATAGATGTAGAAATAGCACCAATTTAGCATTTCTTCGTGCCAATAATTTCCTTAATACGTATATAGCCGTATTATACTGTACATAATATATCGTTGAGGAAAGATGCCAAGCAGAGACATCTGTAGGTGTGCTGCTACACTACTGGAAACTTACCAGTTCCTTCCATTGTCTTATTCATAGCAAGCCGGCCTCCGTGCGGAGTGGTTAGCACAGCGCGCTACGATGTCTGGGGCCACGGGTTCGAGTCCCGACCTGCGCATCGGTGTTTGTGGGTGTCCCTTCATCAATGTCATCATATCATCTCTTATGCTCATCTTCGCGATTAGCCAAAAAGTGGAAGAGAAGCGAACTAAAATAAAATTATTCAATCAATCAACAACAGAAACTCTTGCATGAACAAATGAATGAATTTTCCTGAAGTTCTCGTTGTGAAGTGTCGTTTCCACTACTACCATTTGATTTGTTGGTTGTTGGTAGTGGCGTACTGCGGTGATTGGTTCTTTGGTCACCCCTGCGACTGTCGCTCGAAGTTCGATCTTTGATGGTGGTTCAACCGGTGTTGTGGTACTAAGACTTGATTTTTGGTCCTTTGGTCCTTGCTGTGTCAATTTCCTATTTTTATGTCTGATTTGTCTGTTTGTTGTCTGTTTAGAACTCTTCTTCTGTAATGAACTCTATTAGAGTTTGAGGGATGGTTGTTACTCTTTCTGTATTGTCTTTTGTCTTTGGAAGTTTCTCTATGACTTTTTTGATGAGTGTCATAAGTTTCTTGTCTAATAGTTTTGTCAAAAGCCATTGGATCGTCTCATTTGTTTCTTCTTGTTCTTTGCTTGGAGTCTGAAGTATCTGGCTGTATTTCTGCGTTGTCGCTGGTTGAGTTCTCTCTGAAGGTTTCTCTTGGTGCGATTGAATTGGTATTTGTTTCTGATATTCTTTTTTCTCGTCTGTTTTTGGAGGTTTCGTCTGCTCTACTGAAAGAAACATTTTACAACCTCTGTAGAAGGCCGGATGATTCTCTACACAGTTGCAGCATTTTGCAGCATTTTGCAGCGAGGTTTCGGTCTTGCTTCTGGCACTCAGAGGTAAGGTGATTGGCGGCACACTTCACACATTTTGGTTGGGCCCTGCATTGAGCTGGAAGTGCCTGCTCTTCTGGCATTTGTAGCATTGAAGAATTCCTGGTGACCTGTAGGGAACCACTCGTATCTTGTAAATTCATCAGGTATTCTTGGTACATACAATATGCATATTTATGTAATGTAGGTAGTCTGACAATAAGGAGGTTGGTTCAGTTAAATTCTAAATTACCTTTGCTAGTACATGCTTTCCATGTGAGGTTCAAATTACTCTATTTCGTGGATATATTTTTGAAAGGTTTTGCTTTCCACTTGCAAACATTCCGTAGCTTTGACAACCGCACGTATTGCTTCCACCTGTTATCTTGATTCAAAACACATCGATGATGCCAGGGTAACCGGTATTGATAAACAGTCGTTTAACAGTTGCAGCATGTACATAGCGTTTGGTGGCTTTCAGCGTAGGGTATGGCTCCTCACTTTCTTGCTCTCGACCAGAGTGAAGGTATGGTTATATCAGCAGCACCCTCCGACATCTGTTGTTAAAATTCCCAACTGAGGTCACCCAGCCTACGAATTGAACCAGGGCCTCCTGTGTGACAGTCAGGCGCTATATCGACTGAATCATAACGGGTGTCTCCCCAGGAATAGAACGTCGGACGATTTTTAAAATTCTAAAAAAAAAAAAAAAAAAAGCGGTTGACATTAAGAAAAATATGTCATAGATTTTCTTATTTTTGTTTTTAGCATCGTTTTCTCCTACTTTTGAATCGCGACGATGACGATGAGTGGTAATATGATGAAATTCATGAAGGGACACTTTCAAATTACACCCATGCCAAGGTCGGGATTCGAACGCAGGACCCCATGTGTAGTAGTGCGCCGTGCTAACAACTCCGCCACGGAGTTCGGTAAAAATTGTTATAACCATCTTTACGGAATTCTTAGAGATGGTGTTGCTTTTGTTTATTTGTTTAAGTTCACTTTAGATACAGATAGACTATCGGTGTTAAAGTGTTATCTGAACCATTATGAGTCTCTTGATTACCAGATGGATTTGTAAACAGAAACGCACGCACACCACACACACACACATACTAACATACATATGCACACACAGACACAAACGATCCAACCAACCCTGGTTTTCTCTCGAAAAAAACATTATACTGTTATGATGTATAACTTTTTAAAAGCAAGGTTCACATATTAATGGTTCTCTCGTGTGTACAACACGAAATAGAAGTTGTGACTCATTTTATCGCTCCAGATGTCACAACTATCAACTTACCAATTTTCCTTATAGTCACCATTAACCTTGAAAACAGACGTGCAACACACAATAACAAAAGTACAAATACAGAAAATAGTATATTTTCTCTCATTTATATTATATATTTCTAGATCGTATATTTATCATGAGACTCCAAATTGCTCTGAACTTCCTATGTACACTTCTGCTACATATCCTGAATAAAAATACAAGTATCTATCGTTCTACTGTTTTGAACGTTTTTAGCTCTCTGAACCTCTAACTTCATCTATAATCTTGTGTGTGTACATATATATGTGTGTGTGTGTGTGTGTCTGTGGAATAACAGCACAGGGCATTATCTGCTGCTGTGAAAAACTTCTCTCTTAAGAATTCACGACGCCTTATCTAGTAGATTGTATGGATGCATGGAAGTCTTAAAGCATATGTCTGGGGCAGATTTTTCTCTTCTCGCTTTCCATTCTTCCAGAAATTAGTTGCGAAATTTGCCCCCTTTTCGGCGTAACTTTATTTCTAACCGAACTGTCAATCTGCACTAGGATTGTGCACATGTTTGCTTGGCCTCCGCTGTGTCCCTTTCACTGGAGTTACAAAACCTTCTCAATTGTCTTCGACGCTGAATTGTGCCATCTCCATGAGAGCATCTTGAAGTCAAAGAGCTCATCTTAATTGCCACCCAATTTTCTGGATCGAAGCATATTCACCTTAATTTCTATCCTCCTTCGCAATTGGATTGTCGCAGTCGAAAATTCATCGCCTTCTATCGAAATCGCTCCAGTCCAACTCCTGTTCTTAAACATTGTTGAGACCCCGATCTTTGCCTCCTGCCACGTATTCACATGGGGAACCGTCACAGATGCTGTTGTGCCTGCTCTCTTCGGTCAGAACTTCTTCCTGCACGTTTTCCAACATGCAGACTGCCTCCTCTACGTCCACAAAAGATTTTTCGCACCGCTTGCATTCGGTCTCTCGAACGCTCACTCTCACTTTTCAATATGTGTTACCTCTGACGATGATCGAAGCAAGCGAGTAGAGAATGCCATTTGGTACTTCCGGCTTGAGGTCACACGCCTTGCCACCGACGGACCCTGGTTCGAATACTGGCGTCCTTTTATCTTGTCGATACCCCACACCAAGACATAACCATCTGGATGTGGAGCAACAGTTTTGCTATCATAGAGTCGACTCGGCGTCGGCGCGGGCAGGTGGAAGAACATCTACCTCTTGCATCCTCGTAGGCACTTTTGACTCAGAGGCGAAATAAGTTTCCCTTGTATTTCGTGAGATCCATAATCTGTTACTAACAAAAAAAGTAGTGAGTTGTAAAAATCTTATTATTTTCTTTAAGAAATTCCTCGACCTCACAAAATGCTAAGCATCTTTTTCATTGTTTCGACAGTGGTAGAAGTGCAACAGTAATGGATTATTAAGACGAATCGTTGTTGTTCGGAAGCTTGGAACCATTGTCACAATAAACCCAAATACATCTTTCCAATTTCCCACCGCCGGACCCTGTGGCAGAGTGGTTAGCACAGCGCGCTACGACGGCAGGGATTCCGGGTTCGAGTCCCGGGTAAGGCATGGGTATTTGTGTTTGTCCAAATGAGAAAAACTGAGAAATGAAAATTTGGGAAAAAAGTGAATAACGGGGGATACTACCGCTTAGGGGTATTCCTTTATATAAAAAAGTGGTAGCGTCGTTGTCTTGTATTCAAGGGGTCCCGACTTCGATACCCGGTGGAGGCACATAGTGTTTCGGATCCAACTTTAAATTGTAGGTCCAGTCCCGATTAGCCTTACTGTGCATAAAGTGGAATTAAAACACCAAATCAACCAATCATAGGAATACATGGTATTCTGTAAATACACGGTATCTAGTTTAATAATAAACTTTTAAACCGCTTCCACTTGCAACATGGGGAGAAATTCATACTCTCAAATTATGCGTGGATTATCTTTAGTAGCAGTACCCATTCCGACGATATTTACAAATGCATGCCTGGTGCGAAATTGTCACACGAGTGCTCACGTGATGCTGACGTCACGAAAACAAACGAAAAGTAAAGGTCGTAAACTTGAAGACTCTCTCTATAAAATAGTACTAAATGCTTCCTGATAAACAGTTTTCGATTTATGAAGCGTTTAATCTATATCTTTTAGGCTCACCCTATATTATACGAAAGTAACAACTATGAATTTGCACCATTTGGCTACATGAACACAAGACAGAAAATTGCGGGTGGTAAGGAAGGTTGGTTCGTGTGTGTGAGAGAGAGGAATTTCCACTCCAAGAGTCCATAATCTTGAAATCTATATTTTTTTTCAGTGGGCGAATGTAGACCAAAGCAACCTCCAGTTACTAAGTGAACAATAAATGGATTTGGACAGCACGATTTGTACGGAGGAATTGGGACGACTTAATCTTGGCGATTGGCTTGGAACAGCTAAAAGGTATTGCAGCGTATTAAAGATTCATGCTGCAGAAGATGGATGAATCCGTACGAGAATAGAGGAACGGTCGGTGGTGCACTTTAGACAATATCCTTGATTGCCGACCAAGGGAGGAATGTATACAAAGCCGTACCATTGAGTAGCATATTTTGGTTCTCCTAGAAAAGGGAAAGATCCATTCGTAAACTTCCCGCTAGTTCGTAATGGTAGAACTGAAGGGATGTATTATGTTGTGCCTTGAGCGTCGTTGGAGAATTATGTGGTACATAAATATCCCCGCGTGAATTATTGCTCCGTTGAGAATATATCATTCGGCGTGGGAAATTTCAGAGGGAGGAAATGGATATTACTTACGAAGTTCTGCAATAATTGTAGATTCAAGGCTATGGTATGTGTTAGCTGCGACCCGTGACGCAATTGCGCATGCGCCAACTGGACCAGTCCAGTGGCAAAAAGTGGGTGAGTGTTTCGAGTGGAACGCACACCATGGAGGGAGCAGTTTGGTGAAAATTATCTTGGTTTCATTTCGAAGAATTTGTTACGAGTTGCGAGAGCCATCATGAAATCACAAAAATGAAACAGTGAGCGATAATAAGCAACCCAACACCTTCAAACGAAATACTTATATGAAACATACATCTTAGTTTCGTGCATGATTCTGCCTAGTCCCGCTTTGAGGTTTGGATTCGTGCACTCGAGCTTGGTAAATTTTCCGCAGAATCCTGCATTTCTCGGTGTTGCTTTTATGACATTTCATTGTTAAATTCCCAAAAACCTTTCACGTTTTCAAAAAGCAAGCCGTAAAATGATAAATGTTTTGAATTCATACTTAGTGTTAGCCTCTTACACTCCGCACAGAATTTGAGTATCAAATTTCTCAAATTAACCAACAAACATATAACTGCTTCGGAGTTAAAAAGATCTTGGGAACATTGTTGAATTGAATATGAACAGATTTAAGAAATTTCTGTACGGTAAAAGATTTGAAGTTATTGTGGCATTACGGACACTTCTGGGTTGTAACACTCCCATTAACTTTCAAAGGAATCGTTACAACCCAGAAGTGTTCAAAATTATCTCTTTCCCACCTTATTTTTTTCTAAGACTAACAATTATTGATTAATAATAACAATGATCATGAGTGTTAGCTATACATATATTCTCAGAGGAGAGGAATGCCTACGTTCTATAACCTTGATCAAGGAGATAACTATATTTTCAGCACTTAAACTTTCAAATATCAGATTAGGTTAGCTAGTAACTTTTACTTGCTACATGCCTCGTAGCGCTGCACTTTACTGGTACAACTTACCTTACTAGCTCAGCAGAACATGATAATAACAGCCCTGGGTTCGGACAGAAATACTGGGTTCCTTCCTCTGTTGTCCACCTGTGAAGTCCGTCGGCTAATAAAAATTTTAAAGAAATTATACTTTTTTTCTACTTTTTTGTAGGGCATACACATGTAGAATCAAGTCCCCAAGCTATGAACGAAAACCCTATTGACACTAGCAGAATTTATCGCCAATTTTCCCCCTACCTTTTTTTTTTTTTTTTATTTTTTCGCGCTTTCAGTTTCACTGCCCAACACGGTCATATAATAAAAATCAAGAGGCAATATACGGTATGATTTCACTACTATGGGTTTTGCCAGTAGCGGTGATTGGGTGCAAACACTGGGACGGGGGGGGGGGGAGGTCAATAACAGTACACTTTCTCTTGGTGTTCAATGATTGAGAGGCCATAGTGCGGGCAAAAAATAGCAAGGAGTGGGGGGAATTGCCCCCACACACCCTTTTGTAGGGAACATCCATACGTGTGCCTGGACTCGAACCTGGAACCGCCAGTGGTGAGATCGGTAGCCCACCACTAAACACCCTCGACCAGTGGCGACTCGTGGCTTTTTCGGAATGTAGGAAGAGGTTTTTTTAAACCGAGGTAGGTTTGGGAAATGCGTTCAATTACATTCATACATATTGCTTGTACTATCCATTTCATTTAGAATGTTAGCTGCAGGCCCATGCTCAAGTTATGGCAAGGGACGGTTGCCAAACCCACTTTGAACTATGAAATATTTAAATGTTAACCTATAAAAACCGACGAAAATAACATTAGCGATGTTTCAGATTTTGCTAGAATTTCGATTCTCTTCCCCCTTCCTGTCGTCGTGTGGACTGACGATAATAAAAAAAAATGTTCCTTAAACTTCGAAATTATGCTAAATGCTTCTAAATTGTGCTAGGATTAATTATTAATTATTTAATTATTTATTTTTTCGGATAAATGTAATTCTGCATCTACTTTTCTAGAGTTTTGAACTTGCGTTACCTATGTAATAGTGTCAATTTCCTCCCAAAATTGTTTAGAATGGTGCAACAAACGACATGGGTTCAACATAGAACTTAAAAAGGTTTGAGAAAATTGTTTACCCCGAACGTTCTACCGATTTCCTACCATAAAATCGCCTGACGAACTAAATCGGGTAGGATGAAGAAAAGATAGAGGATGGATCGTGGCATGGTTGTAAAGAAGCATGCCGCTGGATCGGATACTCCCTTTCGTTTGAAACATGTCTGCTGGTGAAGTAGAAATAAGATTTGGACATAATTTTATTTTTATTTCCTAAAAACACATTCCTTTGAATTCGATTTCCCTCTCCCAGGGACTGGCGTTTGCAGATTATGCTAGATTTTACCATTATACCAAAAGCAGGGTGCTATAAGTGTCAACAAAGATCTAACTGTGCTTGGTTTAGTACCATTTTGTTGGGGTTGGCGTCGCCAGAAATTTATGCGGGGGGGAGGGGGGGTCGGGCAAACAATAAAGTTCAATAGTATAAAAATATTAAGTATTATTACCATGGTTCTAAATGATATTATACAATAATAATTATTATAAACTAACAAATAAATTTTATTCGAAATAATAATAATAATTATTATTATATAAATGGTGAGACTCGATCCACCAAACGAGTTAATACCAGCACACTCTTTTGCATTTTATGCAGTTAGTATCTGAAATGCATTTTGATATTAACTTTGGCACGTCTCGTTCAAGAAAAGGTTTTAAATGTTAGGGATTTTTTTTCCATAAAGTTTGTTGTGTGACCTCTCATCTACAACTTCAATTATTAGAATTTTGAAAACTCTGGAACCATTTGTTCTTTGGATGAAATTGTAGAATATAACCTTGTTCCTCTATTTTTCACTCAATGTTTTCGATCCAATGCATTTTTACTTTAATTATTCTTTTCGATCACTAACTAAATTAAAACTTGGTTTCTGTTCTTAACAATAAGAGTAACAAACTTTACTACCCGTTCGACCCCTCCCCCTCCTCCCGACGCCCATGGTTGGCATCTCTGATTGAGGAAAGTTTTGCTGGTTCCTCGCTCTCGCCGATCTTCGCAACCTCCCTCCCCCATCCCTTCACCGCCCCTTCCGCTCCTCACCCATCTGTCTGTAGGATGACCGCCGATGTTCCTCAGCGAGCGGCAGCAAAACCATCGTTTTAGGCTGCTGCTCGAGCGAGCGAGAGCGGTCAACTCTTGACAGTAGCTAACCTAGTCAATTGTACGTATATTGCGCTCATAATTTTATAAGGAGCATTAAACTCCAAAAAATAGAGAACTTGAAATAAGTACGTATAAATGAACTGTAGGAAGTTCCTCACTTCCTACATGGAGGAATTGCCCCTGCCCTCGACCACTGAGGCGACACGTTTCAGTACGTAACAGTGTGGTAGATTGTCACACTTGTAAGCGGCATACTGTTACCAGTACAAGAGCTTCCACTCGAATGATGTCATCCCAGCAAACGGCTGCGCTTATATAGTTTCGATCACTGCGCATGCGCAAGCAAAATCGATTCATTCTGTTCAAAATCACTCATATCCCATAATCGTCTAAAAACCATTCATCATCCACAATCGCTTTAAAATAATTCATATTCCATAATTCGCTCAAAATCACTCATTTCCACAAAATCGTTCGATTATTCATATATATTATTTTCTCTAACAATCGATTGTAATTCGATTATTCAAATAATTCGATTATGCCCATTACTACCAACGGGTCTCTACTACACTTCCACTAATCTCTATATTCCTTGACTTCCACTGACTCAGTGGTACCAGCTACTATGAATCTTGAATCTTCAATACCAGAAAGTGGATAAGAATAATGTATATATTTGAACAGTAACATAGTGAAAGGTACGTTCATCTGGCATAGTGAATTTTGAAAAGTTATGGCAACAATGCAAACGGCAACGCATGATCTTCTACTCCCCAAAAATTTTAACAATAAACAATGGCTTTCGAAATAATAAGAGGAAAGAATGGCGTTTGCCCAAAACATGAAACTACGAATAAATATAAGAAATTTAACATTAAAATTAATAACTTAGGCTTCATTAAACCGATTGGAATGAAACTTACACCAATCTTTAGAAACGTTTAAAAGCAAATCAAACTATTGGTGTTGTGTATATAAAACTTACTTAAACTAGCCGCTATTTATACTTCTAGATATAGCGGTGTATAAAGTTAACGATTATAAAGGCGGCCATATTGGGAAATTGGCTGAAGGCTTTAATATAATACTTATGAACTTATATATGAATTAATAACTGTAAAATAAGTGAAACTATAATAAACATGAGATAATATACTAGCCATTATATAATAATATTAGTTAAATAATAATATAACAACGAAGTAATGGCCAACTCGGGGTCATTACATACTGCAATACGTGTACTGTACTTGTATCAACTTGTGAACTAAAGTTGAGTCATTCGTTCACTCCTCTCGCAATCACCACAGACGAAAATATTCCCTTGTGCTCGAGTGCCCCGTGTTGCCACATTTAAAATTTACCTCGCTGCTTCTCACTGTTCAGAAATTCAAGAATGTTAAATAGTACGTCTCTGATTTTGATGTGTACGGTTTTATCCTTCTTATGTAATAAATGATTGGCACTGAATAAAGGTGACGACATTTGTGTTGAAAAACGCCGCACATTTTGGCAACGCAGAGGCAGGATTACGTAAGTAGCCGAGGTCCAACCATTCGCACGCTAAGGGTTGAAAATTGGACGACACCAGAGGGGTTTTTCTGTTGTTGGTAGAACAGTACTAGTATATTATAAATCATTTTTAGTAAAGATGTTTATAATGTTATCTGTAGAATCTGATGTCATAACAGCGACGACGCCAGATAGGAAGGAGGTTGATATTTCGAGAAGGGCCTTGTCATTAAATATACCTATAAATATCATTAATAAACATATTCGGGCTAGAAGGAGTAGAGTACGTAGGATTTTCTTTCGGACGGCCTGGATATCACATAGTTTCGTTCTAGCTAGGTGCGGCATATACACTATAAAATATTTCGTAACTACCACATTTGATTTCGTTTTAAAAGTTGTTCAAAAACAAAATATGGTAATTGGGGGTCATTACAAGTAGGTTTGTATTAACCACTTTGGTTTTTCCAGAGCTCTTTACTGCTTTCATTTAAAAATTTTGATTTTCTCAAATTTTCTGGAAAGGGTTGTAGCCCCATCAGTTCTCCCTGAATACGCCAGTGTATAGATGAGTATTTATTTATCTATTTTTACCTAGCTAGTTCGTTGGTAAGGAAGTTGGGCGTCCACCCCCTGGCCCCTTCCTCTGCCATCGTCAATGAATCCTTTACACTTTACCCAGAAGATTGATTGATTTGGTGTTTTAAGTCCACTATATGTACAGTAAGGCTAATCGGGACTGGACCTACAATTTAAAATGGAATCCGAATCACTATGTGCCTCCACCGGGTATCGAACCCGGGATCCCTTGATTACAAGGCAGCGACGCTACCACTGCGCCATCGGGGACCTAGAGGAGTTAAGTCCTATTATTGTTAGTTTCGTTTTACAATGGACTACTTCAAAATCACAGCTAAAATATTGTTCGTTTACAGTTGGTGAATTTTTCATAAGCAGCCTTCCTGTGTTTATTGCTAAGTTCTGCGTCGCAGGCTTTATCGTTTTCGTAACAGAACGTGAAAAGTTCTCAGGATAATGGAAAAGAGAAAATTGAATCACTAGTTCTTCAGTCACGTAGAAAAGATGGAAATGCTTTCCGTCGTAAAATCGAATTGAAAAGTTTAAGAACTTTTCGAGAATGTGTCGTAGAAAGCTTGTTGGAACAGATTACTTTCGACAACTTGAAACACGATATTGGCGTTTTGTCAAAACCGACTTTTCTGTAATTTTGAAAGTTTTCGCTTCTTGGGACAAAGTCTACTGACAAGCAAATGAACGGAAATGAAACACCTCATTCTTCTATACACCTGGGATTGCGACATTCAGGCCATAGCAAGGTGTAGGTTAGGGAGGGGTAACGTCCAGGGGGCCATGCACAGAGGGTGTCATTCAAACTTTTTTTTTAAAAGACAGAGAAGATAAAAAATCAACAAAGAATATGCAATGGAGAAATTTACACTTTGCGGAGGTATAGTAACACACTGCTGATATTTTCTGTTTACGAAGCAGTAGTAAAGACGTTCTTCAGATACTAAGACATAACTAAAATATTCTTAAATATGCTGAACTTTTTAAAAATCAGACATGCAAACTACGAAATCAGTTTTTTGTTACCTCATTTCAAAATTTGTAGGATGCAAATATCACAAACCATGGCATAAGAAGAAAATATCAAAGGACGCATATAAAAAATATTGGTGCTTGATAGTGCGGGGGGGTCGGGGACGGCGTCAAACCATAATCTGCCTAGGGTGTCAAAATATCTCACTATGGAGCTGATGATATTTGGGAGTTATTGTTGTAAACTTGGTCTACAACTTCTGCATAGTGGGTAATGAAGATGAGTAATTGAACTGGTGGTAGGGTAACGAGGCATCTTGATTTTAGTATTTTTCTTTATTTTATGTCATGTTCTGCGGTCCGTTAACGTAACCGATTGTTGACTGACTAGAACAAGGTGGTTGAAATATTTTTATATTTTCAGGAAAGAAGATTTTCATTTGAAGACGGAGTTTGCTTTATGTCTTTCAGGCAAAAATGCATCAACTGAAATAACGTTTGCAATAATAAATGTTATTTTCACAGCTGACAAGTAGAAACCTTAAGACACTTGATAATTAAACAAATCATAAGATGTGATTTAACTTGCACATGTCCTGAATTTTATGATTTGAATTTTTCGAAAAGCGATTTACTGCTACGAGCAATGCATTCTGATATAGTATGTTTCTAAAGCTGGTGTTGAATTAGTATAATTCTTGTGTGCAACACGATAAATTCATTGTTTGTTCCTTAAACAATTAAATATTGTTAATTTTTTAAATAATAAATATATTTTTTGTTCTCAAGAGCTTAAAAATACAATTTCATAATTAATTGACAAATTATCAAACTTCTCTACCCAATTTATGGTATGCGCAGATGGAGGTATTTGTGCTTAGACTGGGATGGGGAAGGATGCAGCTTACAAAGCTAAAATATTACTTCTTTTCCCTACAATGTCCTGCTTATCGTTTCTGAAAATATTGTCACCCTAATTGGGGGTATTGTAGAAGAAACAATAGTTGCAGAGGAAGCAGAAATAGTTGTACAAAAAGGGAGAAGGAATAAGAGATTCAAGAACATAGATCAGTTACTCGTATAAACAGTGGCGAACACTCCCTGGGAGCTATTTACAAAACACCTCTTGACATGTGTCACACTCACTATGTTAACAAAAATGTTCAATACTGTCTGACCACGTACCGCCTATACCTTGTCTCAGCTATCTTTAGAACAAGGCCGCGCATAGTGCCAGAGAAGGGGAGGAAATCGAGTGCGCAGAGCGAAGCAGTGCACGCTGCTGCGAAGGCTGGTAACTGCAGTCGCTTCCCCCTCCACGCAATCCAGTTTCCTCTCACGTGTTCATTGGTGGAGCCGTCTGGCCTCACTACTTGCGCAGAGACTTGTTTTTGTTCGCCTGCTCCAGAGATAGTTGAGACAGAGTATAGACAGAGGAATCTCCACGTAGGGGTGTTAGCCACTGGTTATAAATATACATGCTACCAATGCGTGTCCTACGTTTACAGAACTCTTATTGTTATTGATTTCAGAGACCACGTCTCGAATGACATGCCGTCTGGGAAGGCTCAACACTAATATCAAAGCGCCGATGGTTTTCATGGCGTCAATCAATACCACCGACGCACATGGAGTACACAAGGTTTGATTGCGAAAGAAAGGCATGTGCGTGTCAGGGGGTGGTCGCTTCATTATTATTAATAGTCTGAAGAGCGTATGTTTTTCATCGGTACTCCTCACGAACACCTATACAGTCAGTATATAAGGAACAACTTTGCTCATTGAAACTGTGGTAAGGCGAATGTTGGTAAATATTCCTGAGGCGAGTTATACCTAAATGTCTGACCCGTTCTGCGTGTTGTCTCGGTTTATAAACATTCGTCTCCCTCGGGTCTCGATATTAAAGTTTGTTCTAAGTCCACTTTATGCCCAGACAGGCTAATCGGGACTAGGCACATCTTGTCATGACACCACGAACCTTCGAACCTGAATATAGGCCCACAATTGCAACTCGAATTTACATTTTATAGGTAAAGCCATGGGCGTATAGATAGTTCACGCAAGGGGGGGTTTTCAACTTTTCGTATGATTGGGGTTGCGATATTTCATAAGTAAAAATCCGGGACATTGCGGACCGGAAGCTTGTTGGGGAGTGGGGAGGGGGGGGGGTGCTGAACCCGACAAAGTTGTGTGTATGTACAGTGGGATGCACAAGTAATGCTCAACAAATTGTCCATGAACATTTTCAATGAATTTTCTTTTGCTTCCGACGTGTTTTTATGCATGCTGGTACAGAGGTTGCCAGCACCTTGCATGGAGTTTTGTTTTAGTTCTTGAAGCTCTGATCTTGCACTATATTAAAACGATTTGGTTAGAATAAGTGGAGCTATTTCAAACTCCTCACAGGTTACGCAGTGAAGAAGCTGAGGAGCTTGCTGAAATATTTATCTTCTACTAGTAAATTGTAAAGTCATATTATTTTGTATTTTTGATCCCATTGCAGTTCTAGCTTGATTTTTTCATATGTTTTAGAGTATAGCATGGTGTGTCAAATATATAGTTTTTCGCGAATTTTGCTGATGATGTGTTTTGAGATATTCAAAGTCAAAGGTCAAGGTCACGTAAAAATATTTTATTTTCATCCAGATGTAGGCTTGTTACATATCATTGGAATGTTTGTTCCATTCCGTACACAGTAAACTAGGCCAAATAGGAGCAGAGTTACAGCGTATTTAGTCAAGCTAAATGAGATTAGAATGGGCAATTTGTGCGAACTTTGACCTTGAATAATTTGACAATTACAAGACGCACAAGACTCAAAATTTTCACAGTTAATACGTTCCATGCATAGTTTCAACTCCCCAAATTTTATGATAATCGGAGATGGTCGGGTTGAAAATTACACGTATCTGTGTTGATTTGGCATGAAATGACTCTCGTCCCGCTGCTTAGTATTGATACTTTTCTGTCCATCTTGTGTCAAACAACTTGTTTTCTTGCACTGCATTTTTAAAAACCATTTCCTTTAAGACGACTCGAAGGGAAAAAATATAACTGATTTGACAGTCCGAATGCACTTTCTTATCGCAGAAATTCCGAAACTATCAGGAAATTGCAGATATTTGGTCTGCAGTCTCATCTGGTGTGTGGAATTACATACGAGTAATTTTCTTCCCATCCGTATCCCGTCTTATACGTCTCTAAATTAATAGAGAATAAAATAAGTCGGAAGAAATTTTTATGAACAAGCGATAGAACAGGGAATGTGGTAATTTTACTGAACCAAAGAAGAGGGGTTGTGCCCGTTGAACCCACCTCCCCCCATTTAAATACGTCCATGGGTAAAGCTACTCCGTTACCCTTCCTTCTTTTTCATCCTCATATTGTATGTTTCTTCTTCCTTTTTCACACTCTTATCGCTTCTTTCTTCTCTCTTTCTAACTTTCTAGTGTCTACTTTTTCTATCTCTTAGTACTTGTTTTTCTTCCTTTCTCGCTCTTCTCTTCCTTCATCGTTTCATACACTTTTAATTCCTATTCTATTCATAATTTCTTTCTTTTACCGTCTTCTCTCCTATTTTCGTGAACAGGTGTGTCTCGAACATGACACTTGTGTATGTACACGAACACGGGGACGGACTGGTATTAGAGCTTCTCGCGCGAATTCACCCGCTTACAGCTCGTGCGTCAATCATATATTGTGAATATCTCATTCCTCTTGACACGTTTCTTTCATATTTACTTCTGTTTTGTGTTTTCATTTTTTGTTCGGATTGTGTGGTTGTGAGACGAACTTGATGTAATTGTTCCTTTTCACGTTATTCCTAAATGGTTCTTTATGTCACAAGCTGACGGAAATTAATTGGTTCTTTGTTCTAAAGTGGGACTTGAGACTATGATGTACTTTGTACGGAGTGTATTGTTGAGACAGACTGCATAGAAGTGTTTGAGATGTGGATTTTGCAGACAATGGTAAGAATGGGGTGGATCGATAAGGTGGGTAATGAGCAAGCACCAGTGGCGGCGATTAGGGGGGCAACGGGGGCATCTGCCCCCCACTTTTTGCTCCCGCACTGCTAAACCATATGTATCAAGGGAAAGTAAACTGTTCTTGCCTCCCCCCCCTCAGTTTTGACACCTAGCCCTCCAGTTTTGGATCCCAACCACAGCCACTGGCTGTCAAATATGTCTACGAACATAGATACCGAACCTAAATTCCAGATTCTCTTCTTTAATCATTTTAATTTTATCATCTCTAAGAAAAAAAACAACAAATATAACATTCCTTCGCCCTTTCAAAAACGTTTAAGTAATCTCTTCCTTGATCAGAAGCATAATGGTTGAGTGGAAGAAAAGGCTTTGTACGGCCTTAACTTCATCATTTAAAACAAGACGTTAATAAATAAATAAATCATAAACACATTCAATTTTTTAATGTAGACAATCAAATTTTCGTAGAGGGTATGGATTTATGTAACAATTCTTCCCCTTTCATATTCCAACTTGGAGGTAACATCCACACTCTCTTCAAACATAAGTAACACGGCCTTGTTATTGGATAATTTTAATACAAAAAGTCTCATAATAATTTTCCTAAAAAGTTTCATATAATTTTGCAACAAAATGGATTAACTATAAAGATTGATGTAGGAAATGCTTTTATCCTTGGACCATAAGAATACCGCAATATTCAACAATAATTAGGCATTATTGAGAAACTACAGCCGTAGCTGTGTAACTACAAAAATAATCATAATTTTTTTAATGTGATGTGCATGATATGACAAGATAAGTATTAAAGTATTGATGATAGTACCGTAATACTTTAACGATTACTTGGTAAATCAATATGCATGTTAAGCTATCATGAGGGCATATTATAAGTATTGTACACTTTCATGACCTGCACGTGTTCATGTTCTTGGGCTTTTATCATTTGTACATATCGTTTTGCATTTTCTTTGTTTCTGTTTATTCCGAAAGCATTTAAAAAATATCAGTACGCGTTTGCCTTCCCGATGGAGTAGTGTAAATGTTTGCTTCTAATCAAGGGGTTCGAGTTCGATACACGTGGAGGCACATAGTGGTGATCCCACTTTCAACTGTAGTTCCAGTCCCGATTAGCCTTTCTGTGCCTAATGTTGCTACGCTCCTTGCGGGTACGTACTTAAATGTTATTTACCACGGCTACAGATATCTTAATCTCAGGGGGATAGGTTCTTTATTTGAGAATTCCAAATAAGAAAGCGTTTTATAGCCAAGATGATATAGTTAAATGCGGATCTATATTCTGAGAACTATACAAAATACAGAGAAAATATATATATATATGTATAATCGAAAAGTCTTCTTCTCCTTTGGTTATCAAAAAGGCTTCTTCTTCTTTTATTATCAAAAGGCTTCTTCTTCTTTTAATATGGAAAAGGCTTCTTCTTCTTTTATTATCAAAAGGCTTCTTCTTATTTTAATATGGAAAAGGCTTCTTCTTCTTTTATTATCAAAAAGGCTTCTTCTTCTTTTAATATGTTATCTTTCTTTTTTAAAGCGTAATCTTATTTATGCGCTCGCTTTCCCCGCTTCTTTGGCAAACAATACAAGCTATACTTGTAGAAAGAGTAGGGTCGACTAAACTGACAATAGCGCCACCTCCTATTTAACGACCAAAGTGGAATAACCAGGATCGCTAATAACAAGCGCTACCAATGGCCCAGAGCGACTAATAAAGAGAGCAACCAAAAAGTGCTTCGGGGCGTCTAATTTGACACAGCGCCACCGGAGACAAACAACCAAAACACTGACGATGTTCTCCTCGTCAGGGAAATAAAAAGAGATAGATTTCTGAATTCGTTCGCTTACTTAATAACTTTCCTAAACGTTTCACATGCGGCCATATTCTTAATTATTTTAATTTATTATATACAACATTCTATTTATTTCTTTTATAGTATTTGAACTCATCTTTTATATATTTCTCAATTTACTATAATATATATAATCCCTCTTCTCCGCTCTAAATTTATAATTTCCTTTGCTCCTCTTTATATATCGTGCTGCTATCTCTCGTCGATTCCGAGAACATTTCTTCCTTGTGATTTTCATTGTGTCGTCGGAAGTGGCACGTGACAATGTGCAATTAAAAACACACTCGAAGAAACAAATACGTGTACTGTTAGTTCGTGGTTCACTTCATTGCAAGTTAGGAGCAGAAGATTTCAACAATTATTGAATGGCGAAGACAACTTGTTAAATAGGTATTTCTTCCTTATTATATTTTAACCTGAGGTGTGCCTGGCTATAAACACAACCCCGATAAAAATACATGAATTTTAAATGCTGAAGGAACGTATTATTAAAACATTGCGGCACATTCTTAAATTCTAAAGTACAATAACTACTACCGAAGCCTGGGAGTTTATAATAACATTTTTCATTTAACTGACATAACGAGAAATATTTCGGATTTCTTTTTAGCTGCCGTATATCTTCCAAATTGTTTTCTTGAAATTTATATTTCCTCCCTTTTATATGCACATATAATTGATATCAAATTATAAAATCGAACTGGTGCGCCATCTATCTTTGAAATAAAGTATTTCTTCTTTCATTATAGGTAAGGCGTAAAGAAATGGCATCTTAACAAGATGGGTAGATAAAGGTGAACCAATTAAGGATATTAAATATTTACTGGCTGATAAGAAACGTTGCTACTGAAGTTTGACACACGTAGTCACACAGTTAATCTTTCGGAAATTCTGTAGAATAACCTCACGATATTCTTATACAGTTACAAACTTAGTTCTAAGTTAAGAAGAAAATATATAAATCACTTGAAAGATATAACTGACGTAACACGAAATGCATCTTACAGATCTTATGGTTCTAAGGCAAAGTTTGTTCTAAGTTCACTTCATGCTCACATGGGCTAATCGGTACTGAACCCACAGGCTCAAGGGAGCTCCCTACTGGGAGATCGAACAAAGAACACATTGATTGAAGGCCGCGTGGCTTCTGTTTACAAGTTTTGCACAAAAATACACTGTTATAGCAGTTATTATTAAACGGTGTGAAGTACAGTTACCGGAAATAACATTAGTACATTTAGATTCTGAAATACTTGCTTCTCTGCAAAGTGTTATGTGTGTTGCTTAACCCTACGGCGGTGGTAAAAGTTGTCGAAAATTTGCTAACATCCACTTATCGCCTTAGAGATAGTCAACACACATAACGCATTGCTGGATGTAGGTGTTCGATTTTTATGTCGTTGACTCTGCATAAAAACTGATAAAATATTATTAATAATATTATTAAACAGAATTATTCTTCATTTTGAACCTCGAAAGTAATTTGTAGGTTAGGTTACATGATGTGGTGCTTGGATTTGTAACTTTTGGAATCGCAGGTTCAAAATTCATGATCCGTTACGTTCTACATTTTGTTAACGGGTTCAATCTAGTACATAGAAGCCAGGTCTGGAGTACAGTGGCGCCAATTAGCCATTGCGGCGTTCCTGGCAGTTGGTTCTCCGGCGCAAGGCTGTAAGGTACAAATGGTCTTGTGTCTCTCTTCCAACTGAAATAAAGAGGCCCTCACAGATGGTAGAGACGTTGACGTTCGTTGTGAGGCTTTGAACTAGCATCTACCTGTACCAATACAAAATCAAAATCTCATCAGTTGGAGATTTAGGACCAAGGACCAGGTCTGTAGTCGAGGTGATACGCCGAATGTATTTATTTGTGTCAATTATTATTATTATTATGGGGCGGATTTATATACACTTAAAATATGCTCTAAAAAGTTTCAAAACAACCTATTTTGAGGTTCTGTACACCTTTCATGCAAAGTAAATGTATCAGTAACTTACTGAACGCAATTAGAGAAATGAAAGTGTGATAAATTGTGCTATATAGGATCACCAAAAATACTAATTTACAAATGTTTTAGTTTCATGTAACAACATTATTATATTATTACACACATTCATTTGTCTGGAGGCTCACTCTAAAAACTGCAATATTGCAATTATAATAATATACGTATCTTGTTGTAAACACAATGCTCTTTTGTTGAATTTATCAATATCTTATTCTTTTACATTAGCAGTTCAATACACTAGGCGTTACTTATCGATGTTTTCGGGTAGCAGACTCTTGCGATTGTCAGAAAGTAAGTCTTTGTATTTTGGAAATGTTCTTTCCAATTCACAAGATGGCACTGGACCGTATTTGTTTGTTTCATTTCTTGCGTTGATATCCTGATGTAAAATGGATTTTTCTGTATCCAGAAATTTCAAATAAATAAATAAATTTCAATTGTGTAATACCCAGGCAAATGCTGGACAGATCCCCCCTACAACACCGAAATCACCCGTCTCAGGAACTGCAAACCTGGGTTTCTGGAAGCTATTGCTAACTGCTTCTCCAATTCAATTATCTCAACTTCTAGTATTATTTTCTTTTGAACAATATCGAAAAGAGATTGAATGGACAAAGAAAGAAAGAAATCTAATCTTTGTCGGTTCAAAACTATCAACGAAATTTTATCATACTATTAATAATTCATTTAAGATTCAGATTAACTGCATTTTCATTCAAATTAACAACACAATCGTCAATGGTACGCATGGTACAACTACAATGGTGTGGATGGCCTATGGTGCGGATATTCAACCTGCAAACACTCCGAATGACGTGCGGTTCTGGTGACGATAGAGTTCACACCAAAATAAACATATTATAGACAGATATTGAACTCAGCCAGCAAACCGTCTGCACTACGAATCTGTGGTAAGCATCTATCGTAACATGGGAGTCGAACAAACGCTATTTGTAGCCTGAGATTTAATGGAAAATAATGCACAACAATAGATCAATTTTCTTAACATAAATTGTGGTGCAGGTTATATACAAGATATAATTGTGACAATTTTCCTTATCAAAACCAGGAACCGTATTATACGTCCATAAGAACGGCATTAAATATATAAAATAAGTACACAAATCCCACTGATGGCAGTCCTACAGTTTCTGTAGGACTGCCATCTTTCTCCTTCCAATTACTTTAATAATAAAATTAACACTTCAAATCGCTACTACTTTCGTGAGGAAAATCACCAAAAATCATGTTTAATCCTCACCAGTATGTTGTTTGAATATTTAGCTGCAATCCACCAACAGACACAATCGCAAAAAGTTATTGTATTTTTATTATGTCTAATTTAAGAATAAAATACGCTCACAGTGCATATCTTCATCATCTGACCATCATTCCCTTAGTTTCTACTGTCTTCTTATTTTGTACTTAAATAACAGAATGATCCTTCACTAGGTTCTACAGCAGCATTGTCCATAAAAATTAACGTAAGTTTAAAAATCAGTGTCCAGGCCTACGCAGGCAACAAATGTTTTCTGTTGCCAAAAATGAAAGCTCTGTTTGAGCATGGTAAATTTGCATTTCGGCAAATTTCCATTTAAGCTGCAACAAACTGCTCTAAATGCCTGAAATGTATTACATGTTTAGAGCATTCTTGACAGTAAATTACTCTGCCTGCAGTGGTAAACGCATCGTTGCCTTTTACCTATTGCTGGAGCAATATGCTGTTACTTTTTCTCTCCTTCGGCATTTATTGTCACTTCTGCAGCACACACACACACTTACAGATTAATCAAAGGTGTCACATTAAGAGATAATTCTTTAATAACCCAACCCCAGTGTTGTCGCTGGAATTCGGAAATGTGACTCACATTTCTGAGAGGTCGTTGGTTGATGAAACGGTGGGTTTTTTCTATCTTCGCAACCAGACCACCTGCAACGCTATGAGATGAGTTTTGGAATGTTCTTGACCCAACTAGTGCCCATGACCAGACAGAAGTAGGATATTTTTTAATCCTGACACAAAGAACGGGGAGAATGAAGCACACAAACTTGAAACCAACAATTACACGAAAATTACACCCAATATATGCAAATTATATGCACATTAAGCTAAAATATGCACTAACGTCCCAAATATTCATTTATATGCACTATAAAACTTTACCAGAGTAAACCACACCAAGTGAAATGGATAAATCCGTTCAGAGCGTATGAACTTTCCTTAAGGAAAAAAACATGCAAATATGCAAAAATCTGCCCCCTAATTATTATTATACACAGATTATATGCACAACATTATAAATGGGTATTTGCCTGCAGTGTGAAGTTTTATAATAAACAAATACTCATTAGTAGGGCTCGGAAGTTGATGCCTAACTAATCTCAAACGATGACCTACAGAATGACCTTAAAATTACAAAAATGACCTAAAAATAATTTTCGCTTTTAAAATAAAAGCTTGTTTTTTCCTTCATAAATTTCAACAGAGTAGTTGAATCAGTCAACACCTGTTGTGTTGTGTTTTAAACTACTGAAGCAAAGGGGAAACTGATTAAGTGCTAATATAGTTTTCTTTATTTTCACTTCAAGGTTTTTCTGTGGAAGTCATTCACCCGCTTTCAGAGTGAGCCTTGCACGGTATACGTAGTCAGTAGTCGGTCAGCATCTGAAAATTCAGTTGTGTTTCGCGTACATCAGATTATAATTGTTTTAATATTGCGACTAAAGCCACAGATTAAAGCGATTTAGTAGCCAACAAGGTAACCTCAAAATAGGCTTTACATGAAGTATTTTAAGCGCTGGAGGAAAAATAAATGCACCACAATTGATAATTTCAACCCCTGCCAAACATTTCAGTTAAAAAAAATAATATTGTGCATTTCCATTGACTGTATTTTCGATTAGAGGAGAGCATGCTAAAAGGATCATTTCAGGAATACATAAATTATGCTAGCAAATGCATTTACAATTCACGACGCAACAGAGGAGAAGAAAAATAAACCTAAAAAATGATGAAAAATGCAATAGAAACGACAGAAAACTGAAAAATGACCTGAAAGCCAAAAAAAAGGGCCGAAAAATGGGAAAAAATGCAAAATGATTGTTTTGTTCCACTTTTGGCTAATTTGCGAAGATGAGTGATGATATGATGAAATTGATGAATATATAGATATCCATGCCCAGGCTAGGATTCGAATCCGGGATTCCTGGCCTCGTAGCGCAACATGCAAAATGAAAACGATGTTTTCTGGTTCTAACTTAAGGAAACGGATTGATATCGGGTTAGCATTGTCTACAAGGCTCAGAAACGAAGATGATCTTTCATCAACTTCCTAGCCCCACTCATTAACGTATACCTTCTACGGAGGCACGTGCCCTCCTAAAAGGAAATACTAAATACGCAACTGTAAGTAATGACGTAGTTATATCCAAAGAAACAAAAATTGTTCGAGCAACATATGATAGAACGTTTTTCAGTCAGTCAAAGATTAAGGCGAAGTTTAGCACAATTATGCTAATCGAAACTAGAAATCGAATCTGGGATGTCTTGAATACATAACAATCATGTTAATACTGCACCACTTTGAAGGCCGCAGAGAATAAAGCATGGAGATAGATTTAAATAAATTGACACGAGTGGCTGATAATAGGGGGCGTTGGGTTAGGGCAGTTTCCCCCCAATTTTGCAACTTTTGCCCCCTCATTATACTAAACCTTATCTAAGAAGGGAAAGTAAACTGTCTTTGCCCCCTTCCACCCTAGTTTTCGCACCTTGCCCCCTTAGTTTTGGAACCCAATCGCCGCCACTGGTAAGCACTTTAAAGGAATGAACAAACACTTGAAAGAATGATGGTAAAAATATAGGCTTTGAAAGTGATAGGAGGGAAAACGAAGGACTGTAATAGAAAGGGTTATGTGGAAGGAACAAAAGAAAAGACAAAGGAATAGAACAATGCATTTGGATGACGTAATCAGGATTGCCAGGTAGTCGAAAAAAAGGACAAAATCACACGTTGAAAATAAGGGGCAAAGTATTTCTGCTCGCCTTTTCATCTTCAGAACAGTTCATTCTGAAGAAAAAATACCCTACCAATACATGCTGTATATATAGAAAACACTTTGTTATTCTTGTGCTCGATTCCGGGTTTTCTGCATTCCGTGTGCTATTGAAAATTCCTTGTTGCAGTGTTTGCAACCTCCTTTATATTTATTACCACTATCCTTCAACCGTAAGTGGTAATCTTCTTCCTGACTTGTAAAACATAGACAGTCTTCTTTGCATCAGAAGCAAGGGCGCTCGCAGGATATTTTCTCAAGGGAGGTGCGGGGTGGGGGCAGAGTGGTAGAAAATTTTATTATTATGATTGATTGATTGATCTGATGTTTTAGGCCCACTTTATGTACAGTAAGGCTAATCGGGACTGGACCTACAGTTTAAAGTGAGATCCGAACCACTGTGTGCCTCCACCGGGTATCGAATCCGGGACCCCTTAATTATAAGGCAACGACGCTATCACTACGTCATCGGGGAGGCCCTTTTATTGTTATCATTACTTTACAAATCATAGAATTCAAATTGAATTGAAAATATTTTGCCGTTGTTACTGAGAGTCTGTAAATAACAGACAACAATACTATTTGAAATAAAATATCGCTACAATTTTACCATTCGAATTACATGAACGTTCTACAGATATTCAGGGGGGCAAGTGCCCCTTATGCCCCCGCTGTGGGCGCCCTTGATCAGAAAACTCTACTTTGGGTTTACCACTCATTTTAAAACACGTTCAACAGAACTTACAACAGCGCCCACACGCCAAATTCGCTTCAAAGAAAGCAGGAAGAGTGCAGAGAAGCAGCGGTCACAAACAGCTGGAGTTCAGCGCCAACTTACTGGAATTCCAGTTCCGTGTGATTCGGCCTTAAGACTATGCCCTTTAAATATGGGATGCCTGGCCACCCTGGACTTGATGGAGAGGGATCGGGATGGCTGAAAATGAACTCTCTATAGACGTTTAATACTAATGATGATATTTACAACGAAGAAAAGTGCTTTAATTCAACTGGACATTGCTGAGAAAAATATAAATTAAACCCTTATAGTGTTTTGTTTCTGTAAACATTTGATTAATCTAGATAAAGAGTTCTAAAATTGTTAAGCATATAAATTCAAATCTTGGCACCACGCAGACATCACTCATAACTCGATTAAGAGGGTTTATCGAACCATAAATCGTCAATTAACATAAAGCAAATGGTGATCATCCTTCCTATGTGTTTAGTACGTAGTAGAGCTACGTTGAACTCAACGAAGAACAGCTAAAAAGAGATCATCTCCACAGATCATACCATTGATCCACTTCTGACTTCAATATACTTACATCATTTCAGGAAGCAGCATCATTTTGACCTACCTCTTCAATGAGAAAGTATCATTTTTCTCTTCATTCCAGGATTTGCACAGTTGAAATGTTGTTTAGTTTGCAATCCAGCGAACTGTGGAAAATCAAACCAGCAGGTTTCGGTTACGGATCATCCCTTCAGCGCTCAAGTTGCAATTGTGGATGAAGCACAGAACTTCCTTTGAGTCTGTGCAACAGGACGGATAACTTTACGCTAGGACAGAGACGAAACACGTATCTTCTTTTAATAGTACAAACGCCACCGTCGATTTCGTAAGATTGTAAAACTGATGTGGCAGACCTTGGATTAAAGCAATTTTCTTGTTTGAGATTGAGTTCTTGTAACATGGGTAAGGTGCAAGGGCACAGAATGTAGCATGGTTAGAAAAATATACAAAACACATTTGATATCAAAATTAACTATTTCCTTGGGGTAAAGTGTGATGCATACCATTACTTTTTGCACTCATTTTTACCTTACATCCCTCAGCGCCATGACAACGGTACTACCATCTTTTGCCGAAAAGCTACCACAAAAATTGACTACAGTACTGAAGAACATTGTTAAGTGTGATTATGTTTGAATTTGTTAGCTTTTAACACGGACGAAATATTACTCGTCGCATATAGTGTATGTAAACAGAAGTTAGTTCATGCAAACGTATAGGTTCTTCATGAAATAATGATCATCACGAGGTTCATAATAACAACGATTATATACTGCTGGACAAAAAAAACCGGACACTTGCTTTTTTTGTGATAACGCATAAATTCTGATACGAAGGCTAAGTAAATGTTGCAGAAATTATTGGAAATAAGAAATCCTGAATATATTCAACAGAAAGCAAATTAAAATTTATTGTTAATAAGTTAAATTAGAACATAAACGAAAGTTACAGAAAACTACCAAAAAAATCTTAGCAATATTTTTTTTTTAATATTGTTAACTGGTACTGGTGGGGTCTAATAGCGGGTGTTACCTCCCCTGCCATCAACTACAGCTTGTAACCGCCGTGGCATACTTCGAATAAGGTTGGCAATCACTTCTTGGTCCAATTGCTCCCATTCTTCTTGAATAGCACGTCTTAGCTCTTCAATTGTTTCTGGAACTATTGCGCGGTTTCTGATATGTCGTTTCAGTTGATCCCAGACGTGCTCTATCGGATTTAGGTCCGGACTTTGTGGTGGCCATTCTAATCGCGTAATCGCAACTTCGTCCAAGTACTCCGTGACAATATTCGCAACGTGAGGACGCACATTGTCATGCATAAAAACAAAGTCCGGGCCTATGAATGGTGCATATGGTACTACATGATCTGCCACACATTCTGTAATATACCTGCAAGCTGCCATTGCCTCATTATCTACAAGAACCAACTCTGTACGTCCTTGTAAAGAGATACCTCCCCAGACCATGACACCACCACTTCCAAAGGGTGTTATTTCAACGAAACAACATTGTGCATAAAGCTCATTAGGTCTTCTATACACATGTTCAAGCCCGTCTGATGAACGTAGGTTGAATTCTGACTCATCAGAGAATAAAACCTTTTCCCACTGCTCCACATTCCAACGTAAGTGTTTTGTAGAAAATTCCAGTCTTCGCTTCCGGTGACGTGCTAACAACCTGGGACCTGCAGCCGGCCTCCGAGATGATAAACCACTTTCATTCAGTCTTCTACGAACTGTTCGTGAAGAAACCACAGTTCTATGAACATTTCTCAAATGCTGTGCCACAATATTTGAAGTCGTACGACGGTCTCTTAAGACTATGATACGCATGAAACGATCTTCCCGTGCTGTTGTGCATCGTTTCTGACCAGAACCCGGTCTTCTACCATAGGAACCGGTTGTGTCATACCGTCTGAGACCTTCATGGATAGTACTTCGTGCTATATTTAGCACCCTAGCAATATAGTGTACACTACGACCATCATCGCGAAGAGCTACTGCTTTTACACTACCTCTTCACGTCTCATTTTCAAGCTAGCAGCAAACTTACAATACACTTGCAAGAAAAATACCAGCAATGACAATGTCAATAATATATGTTACTATGGTTACTATGAACCAAAATTCATGCCTCTCTAGACATTAAACAAAATAACATCAACAGGAATTGAAAATCAATAAATTAAAACAAAATTGCATGAAATAAATTTTGAGCCTACTAAGTGTTCCAAATAAGTAAATACGAGTAAATAAATAGATAAATAATAAACGGAAAACTGTGGAAAATGTTCAATAATAAATGTTCAATTGTTCAATACTTAACTGAGAGCGTAATTCATAAGTAATTGCAATTCAGATGTCAAATATTAAGGTGTCCGGTTTTTTTTGTCCAGCAGTATATATACAACTTACAGAGCAATTTTCAAGATCTCTCAACTTACATTTTTGTACATAAACATTTTTTTAAACAATTGAATGTTGATACACACTTCAAACATTATCCATACTTTACTAACATGTCAACTGGTTCGTATGTATTTTATTTCAATTCATGAACCTCGATCCTCTCGTTATGTAAAACACACTAAATGAACATTGTAATGGGCAATATGCCTGGTTGTAACTGTGAATTCCATCCACCGCACAAGTCACTAGAAAATCAATTAAGAGCAAGGTGAAAATTCTAAATGTATTTTTCTCAGTTCCCCGTTTACTTTGGCGCTCGAGATGCACCACAGACGTCCATACCGGAATAGCTAATATGAGAAACAGAAAAAAAGAACATTGGGACAGAGAAAATAGAACGAGAAAGGAGGAGAGAAAGAAATGGAAAGAAAATGAAAGTAAATAAATAGAAAGAAGAGAGAGGAGGGATAGAAAAGAGGGAAAGAAAAAGAAATGAAGGTAGCGAGTAAACGAAAGAAAAAAGAGAAAAATAAAGAATAAGGAAAAATAAATAAAAAGAAAAAGAAAGAAATGAAAAATAAAACAATGAGACAAATGGAAACAGAAAGGAAAAAGGAACAATATAGAATGAAAGGAAGAAAGAAAGAGAAGTACACGAGAGAGTAGAAGAGAAGGAACATGAAATAATTTCTTGACCACCAATGCAGAGCAGCCAGATAGTGTTTTGTCCAACCTTGAACAAACCCTAAAAAATTTCCCGACGTCGCCACTGGTGAACGCCTCTCCCCCTTCCTAGTAGCTACGTCCCTATTCGGTACCATCCTAATCCCAAAAATATGAAATTTCAGGGCACCTTATTGGTATGTCAACTTTAGTAAAGCTAACACTTCAAGACGGACAAGAGATATCAACGGTCACGCCAACCTTTAGTCAGTGCACGTGTTCTAAGCGATAACGCTGTAACAATAAACCCGCATAACTACCAGAGGCACGATAACGAAGAACAAATCCAACCTGTCCATACACAACTTGCTACGTAATAATTTCTATCTAGTATGTGTCATAAGAAAAAGTCTGAGAGTGGTGCAAGTAGCAGACGAGACGAACCTGAAGGTGCTAAGCGTTACTCACCAGTATCGAGCGCGCTGCGACGCCAGAGGTCCCGGGTTCGAATCTCGACCTGGTCATGGGTGTTCCTTGTAAGAGTCCCTGCATTAATTTCATCATATCATCACTCATTCTCATCTTCGCGATTAGCCAAAAGTGGCAAAAAAGCGAAGTAAACTAAACCAAATCAATCAATCAAATCAGCCGGTAGCAACGTCATAAAAAATAACTGTTGCCAAGAGGAGGCTTGATTTTGAAAATTAGTACGCACTCTTTTGTATATTGGCAGTATAATATTTTTCCTAACAATTTAAAAATTTGCAAGTAACAAAAATAACGCCGATTTATATTAATAACACCAATGTTTGCACCAAATCGCGAAAAAAACACCGTGGTACAGTAAAAACATAATAGATTTTTAGTGAAAAATGACACGAAAAACTTCGTATCAATTATGGTCGTATTCCAAGGGGGAGTTAGGGTTCAAATCCCTTCCGGAACTTCTTACATGTTGGATTGATGCAAGTTCAGAAACCAAAATCAACAACTCATGTTCAAATACTTATTCAAAGATTTAGAAAAATACAACGGAGAGAATTTGCTGAATGAACCTTTCCTTGGGACATTCGAGCTAGAATTTTTCAATGTTTGGATCTTTGGAATTCCCGAAACTTGTGCGAAACAGATTTTATTATTCGGAATCACAGATCATCCGCAAATTCTCAACTTTAACATCTGACAGTCCTCATTCCAGTGTTATTCCTGGTTAAAACCATGTCCCTTACGATTTTCTCAAAATGTCCCTTTCGATCTTCAAATTCTCTGTATTGTTGGTTTATTTCGTTTATTTTACGTCGCATTTTGCCACTTCGACAAATCGCAACGATGGGGATGAAAGTAATATAGTATATTGAGGCCACAGGAAAAGGACCTGCGCAGGACCCTCGTTAGTCTGCAAAATGTAATCCAGAGTGTACAACGTGGCATGGAGGTTGGCATTTGGGTGCTTTCAGGAAAGGTCACCCCTTACCACTTCCTTATTGTTGGATAGGGTGTTTAATCATTCACTTGACAACAGATCGAACCTGGAAACTTTGGCTTCGTAGTGGGTTAAGCTTACTCCTCCACCACTAACCGACAGCAGTCGTTCCTATAAAACACATGTTTCTAAAGTGAAAAAGTTACTCTGCGTTAATGCTGTTAAGTAGGATCAATTATGGGTGGATCCCCCCCCCCCCCGGCTGAAGTTTTCTTTCCCCTGTCTACGGCTATGATATCGATATATGTTTGCTAAATCCATTCAGAATTGTATTATATACGTTTCGCTCAAGCTACAAATTCGTTTTTATCTGCAATACTTTCATTTCACCATAAATCTATCTCGTAAATCTTTTGTTGTCGGCAATCTCACATGGCAAGACAGATAAACTCGTTTTACGTGCGTTTCTAAGTTGTCAACTGCAATCTCCTATCGCCTTTGATCACCGCCCGCCTACAAGAGAGCATGTACGACGCCATGAAACCATAAGAAAGTGCAATTATCAACCAGGGTAAAAGTGCAACTTTAGTGGCTGCAATGAAGGGCATAAAGTGAATGCAAAAGATATGTGTCTGCCTTACATATCACATGTGCCGATCGCAAGCTGTTGTGTGTAACATTTTAAGAATGTTTATCACAGTTGATCGACGCAGTTCTAGAAACTGTGAGTGCTCAAGGTGTAGCATGTTTCTTTCCTTACTGCCCATATATTATGTTGCATGCTGGGATATTTAAACAATATATCAATGATAACACCATTAAGCCTTGTTTCCATGATAACCAAAAACTCAATATGCTGACGAAGGCAGAAATTTATTATATTTTAAAAACATAAACTAAACGTTACGTTTCAACCTTCTAGCAAGGCCTTCTTCAGACTCTGTACCAAATACAGAGTCTTCATTCATAAATGAATTAAGTGATAAAGAAAGGGTTTTTAGTAAATTTTCATTTGTATTCATCAATTTCATCATATCGTCACTCATTCCCATCTTCGCAAATTAGCCAAAAGTTGTACAAGAAGCGAAGTAAATTAAACCAAATCAATCATTCTCGGAGAAGAATGGATGTCTTTTAAACCATCAGAACAGATTTTGTCAATGTTTGGATAAAATATTAGTGAAAAAAAAAAACATTCCCCAAAATGAAAAACGTATGAGACAATTTGGCTTGTCTTATAGTTCACTTTATAGTCGTTACGTCAATTGACCCAGTTATTACAACCCGTGACCGCATTAGATATCTTTGCATTCAACCCTTGTGCAATGTCAAAACGTTAAAATGTTGGCGAACAGTACCAAAATCTTTCTGCCTAACGTGATGAGGTTATCAAGAGGAAGTTCATAATGCGGTTGGTCAGAACAGCTGAGAGATAGGGGGAAGACGTGGTCTTCTAACTTAATGATCTTTACGTCTAATATATTCTCCACGCGCACGTAAAGCGAGACAGTAGATTTGCTTACAAGGGGGAAAAGAGTGATATCGTGCATAACCTCAAGGCCACGTGTGAGTCGGTGTTTGCATGTACTTTGCATTTTCAACGATAACGAAAGTTCATTACACGAAGGAAGTCGCTTCTTAACTCCTACTCGGAAGGAAAGATTAATAATAATCTGAAGTTGTAGACGGAAAAACATATGGAAAGCTACCAAGCTACCAAAAGATGTCTTCATTTTCAAGAGCGCAAACTGGGAGTGTCAATCAGTAAATGCGGAAAAGTATCTTGGAGCAGCATTATGGTGTATAATTACGATGCAATCCACGAATACTCACTATAGCACACAGTGTAATAACAAGGGATTTATATGTAAATATATATTAATGATGTGTAAAGAGAACTTTTCATACTCTTTCTTCCAAATTCGAACAATTTCTCACCTACGAAGAAACCTAATATAGGAAATATACTTGTGTTTTATGGGAAAGAGACCACTCTTGCCTCACGAGTGTTGTTTTTTGCATACTATTTATCTTGTTTCATAGTTGATGAAAGAATAGAGATAAATTTTGTTGTAAATAGAATTCTTTTAATTTCGTTAGGAACCAATATAGTTGAAAAAATCACTTTCCTTTCATGAAAGCCTTGAAAATTAATTTTAATGCACTTTAGATTGTCTACGTAGTCTATGTAAACTACAACCCAATGTAAACGCGTAGATTACGTGTAGACATCGCATGTAGACGTAAACTTATAGTCTACGGCACATCACTGGTCATAGTACATTGCAGGTAAATGGTATTCTTATGGAAGCTGTTAAATAACAAAATAGATGCTAAAGATCTACTCACCCAACTTAATTTTAGAATTCTATCAACGAGGCATAGACAGGGAAATGAAGTTTTTTATTAAGAGAGCTAGATTGGACATTCAAAATATATTTCCATTAAGGAGAATGTGCAGAAGTTACAATAATATCCCAGAAGTAGTTTTTATGTAATAAGCAATGAAAGTTAGGCTTGCGTGACGTTTGAAACATTATACATATTAGCTTCTAATGTTGTGCATATTTGATATTCTAATTGAATGATTTTGTCTATCTCATAGATTTAGTGTTGTTGACCTAAAACTGAAACTATTATGAAGATTTAAAAGGTTTATAATAAATTTAAGCAAACAGGACCACGGGACAATTTACTACTTGAGCGAAAAATGTGAAAATCGTAATTAATAATTAATGTAATGGAAAGTTGAGCTTTCACTATACTTTCTTGAATGAAAATGAACGTTGTACGTCTTTTTGTGCAAATTCATTTAATCAGAAACTTTCGCATTGTCTTGTAAGATGTGATTAAATTATTAGTAATGAAACGATTAGAACAAGGTGATCAAAGAACAACCACAGAACCATCAGAATCGAGGTCGTGAGTCACTCGTATCATTGTATTTGACATAAATAATCTCAGAAAGATATTAAATATATAAATTGGCTGCCGGCCAGGGGCAACAAATTACTCAGGTTCAGGCTGCGAAATCATTAAAGACAGGTGGAGGGAGGAAGATGTACTACACACACACACATATATATATATATATATATATATTACACATATATATTTAAATAATTATGTTATTAATATAAAAGCAAGTTACTAAATATTTAAAAATGCATTATTATTAAATTGATATAAAATAAATTAGTTACTTTTATATACGTGTATATCTATCAGATATTTATATTTATAAAGCAGCAAACTAATTCCTTTGCTAACTGATTAAAGGTGTCAATAAATTACAAAATATTTGAGATGGTAGTATTATTATATGTACGTATTGTGTAGTTTTTGCATTCTATTAATGTAAATTAATTAGATTTCATAGTTATATTTGTGTTACATTCTTGTTTTACTTTTATTATGCATAGCTACATTGTTGTTGATGTAGATCTGTCAATGATCTCTTGAAAGAGAGAGAAATCATGCAATACCACCAACACATTATTTTGTGTGAGATTTCGCTATTATTGTTAGTAAAGTATATTTGAAGTAAAAAATAATTGCTTGTATTTTGTTGTTATTACAAAAACTCTCCTCGCCCGGAAATTTCGGGGGGGGGGGGTTGAGGACAAGATTGTTAGTGGAGAGAAATTCCCCTGTCCACCCCAGGATTTCGCACCCTGGGTGAACTTATGCCATCAGGGTACAAAATAATGAGAAGGGATGACGAGATTACCTACCTCCTACACCCAAATATCTCTGATATCAAAGGTAAAATTTCCTTCACACATGTTAGTCGACCCTCTCCCTGGAAATTGGTAACGACCGTTCATTTCATATTTGAAACAAAACAAAAACATTATTTTCATAGATCATAGGTTAAGATCATTTGTATCCCAGTAAAATAACCGAAAGAGAAATTAGTTAGGTCTTTTGTGTTAAAATGAGTTAGGAATCATATCTGTACTTCATGTTTGTTTTTTTCTTCTTACTAGTTGAAGGGGCAGGGGGAAAAACGATGAATGTTCATTCGAGACGATTTGCCAGGAAATGAAAAACAAGTATTTATATTCATAAATACGCCATTATATGCCAAAATAATTATTTTTAAGTATCTTTTTACTCCTACAGATGTAGTTAACCATAGGAAAATGTTGCTGGAGAATCAGAGGAAACCAAAAAAAAGTAATAAGCAAAATTATGCCGAAAAATGTGGTTTTAATTCTACATTGCAGGTGTGCACTAATGAACAAAGACAAACTGAGAGTAACACTACAACATTAAAAAGAGTGATGTTTGTTATTTATCAAACTATCATCAAAATGAAAAAAGTTGGATCAGTCTTGGGGGTAAATCACAAACTATTCCTGATCATCAACTAAGTAGTCCACAGAGAGATCATCATTTTCTATCGTAGCGTTGGTGGTTAGCATGGTCTCGTAAAACTGTTGAGCCTCTGGGTTGATGAAAAATCGCTTCAAATCCTGGTGATCCATGTACTTGGACAAAGGAATGGGCAGCGGTTCATCGTACAGATTTCTCAAAATGGTTCTAGGTGAAGTAGAGGTCCCTTTGTTCTTTCCTCGCTTCGGTGGTCGCCACATGACATCAGCGAGCAAGTAAGTGCCAAGATAGGTATTGCGGTAGAAAATTTTGGTAGGGTTTTCAGCTCGTATCTCCAAACAGCGCACTGGCCTGGTAGGAAATGGACATTTTGGCAGGAAAATTGGCTTCAAGAACTCAGTCCACTTCTTGAAGAGCTCCTTCGTACTGTTTACCACAGGAAATGGCTTTGGTTTGTGTCTGCTGCTCCTTATTACATCTCTTCATTCGTCCGGCAACTCAACATGGGACTGTTGATTTATGTAGCTCATGTTTTTATCGCACTCTAAGTAGGAGTGGCCCCTGATTGGAAAAAACATGTTGATGGCATCGAAACGACGTTTTTCTGTCACGAGGTGGTGGGGGGGGGGGGTATCGAATGACAGTATAGTTCTTGTTCTGGCCGGCACAAGAATCACAAAAGATGACCACGCGACGAACTTTTTCCGGCAAAAAGTTGTTCACAAAACTGTCGACCATAGAATAGAGCACACATCATCTGACGCTTTATGAGCAACGGTCTCGTCGTACATGAAGAAAACTGAATCACCAGAGGAAAGGATGTGAATATTGAAGCTGTAGAAGCTCAACTGACGTTTATAATACACATCATTGGTGCTAATGTTGAGGGTCGGTAAATTTTTCTGAACATCCATGGTAACTGCAGCTATGGTGTCATCCTTTCTACTCTTCTTTTTGTATAACTTCTTGAGGGAATAAAACTTCTGAGCTTTCAGTAAATGAAGTTTGTGTTCTGTTTCCAGTCTTGAGAGTTCTGTTTCTCTTTTTGATTTTTCAGAGTCATTGATGCCAGCTTCAACCACAACTTTTTGCGACTTGTACGTACGAGTCACTTCCTCTGTTGAGATGTGAACGTGACGTCAATGCGAACAGATTATGACGTATTTCGAAACACATATACAAGTTCCAACCACAACTGTACCAATATAATTAAAGTTGTCTGTGACATCTTGCATATAATTTGAAATAACAAACATTTAAAGATCTTAATATCTCAACAAATATTAAGCAAACATTCATGTTTGTCACAAATAGTACACAATAGAACTGATCACAACACTGCACGATTCAACACACTCACAACGAACCACTGGAATAACCTTCCCGTAGCGCTAACCCGTTTCAGTGAGGGACACATTATTTAACAAAAAACACTCATCGTTCTTCCCCCGACACTCGGACTTTCATCATTTTTCCCCCTTGCCCCGTATGTTTGAATGCGTTTTTCAGGCACTTCTCACCGTTTTCCCAACCAAGGTCGTTCACATTCTTATAGAACAGCTTCTGATTTATCAGATGGTGCTGCAATCTGAAAATGGGCGAAAAATCGACATTCATCGTTTTTCCCCCTGGGCCTTCAACTGATACGCAGTATAATTTTCTTTCAATTCCATGGCGCCCTTTGTTAAGTTATCACCTTTCGCCATGTTGTTTACATAGATTACCTAATCTACGTGTATAAAATAGTCTACGTGTAGAATGTAGACTATCGTTGTTTACGCGTTGACGCACATCACTGACTATGACACAGCCCTATGAACCGAAATTCAAATATTAGATTCTCATAGCTAAACTTTCTGAACTCTATATTTTAAAAATGTAAACATTTTGATTGAACTGCACTTTACTGTATCTCAATTCCATGTAACTGCAAGGTTAGTAGAAGTATCCATACCCTCCCTGTTATCGTTATCGTTATCCCTCGTACAATGTGGATATTATATAGTTTTGCCCGCCAGAGTGGTATGCAATTTTGAAATTTGCGTGTATATGCAAGTTTGTGAACAGTGTTACAGTGCAGTAAAGTGAAGTATAGTATTGCGATATCTATACGACCACAACTACTACTACGAATTCGATTCTATGGTACTCCTCCACAATTCCCACTGTTGTACACCTTAGATCCTTGACCAAGACTGCCACATACCAGGCGGTGAGTGATACGGTCCAGGTATTAAGCGTATGGCTACAAGGCTTGGTCTTCACGGCCAGAAGAAGATAAATCATAAGCAGATATATTCTGTGTGTAATGCTTGCTATATCATGGTTCAATGTATTTGAATGTTTCGGACATAACGTCCAGTTTATATTAAATATGTTAATTGTTCACCGTCTGGTTTTTATCTTGTGCAACTTATATTAATCTACATTACCATGTCCTTCACTCCGAACCTATCAACTTGGCGCTGTGGACAGGCTGACATGCTAAGCAGGTTGCCTACGCAAGCACGTGACACAATACCAGCCGGAGAAGAAGAACTTCATGCATATTTCGGGTCCATTGAAGACGCTGTAACTAATAATCGCCTCCAAGATGGTTGAATAATGTCCAACCATGTACGACCGATCAATGGATATAAAAGATTCTCCTGACAGAGAAAGACAGGTAAAGTATAATCTCTATTGTCTAAGTATAGCTTGACGGATGTTTGTGCTGTAACACGTACATATCCTTCGTTTACACCTCGTAATCGTAGGCTAGAATTACATTTAACATAGTGTGGAAACAACTGATCAAAATACTTCTCGTTGAAAAGAGTAACAGCAGACCCAGTATCTACTTCACATTTAACAATACACTTATTGATTTGGAGATTTATTATGAAGCTATCCGAACTGATTTGGTGCTCCAAAATGTGTTGAGTAGAAGTAACCAGTGTGGAATGATGACTGAGCGCATCAGTGTTGAGATGGTTGAAGCTGAACGTAGACAACTCATCGGATGTTGTGCTCCGTGAGGTTGAACTGGACGTTCTATTCACGGCTCTATCTTTCTGCTTCTTTCTGCATCGTATATTCCAATGGCCTTGTCGTTTGCAGTAGCTACAGATTGCGTTTCTTGCCGGACATAGACCTTGTGGGTGATTCTTTGTGCAGTTGCCGCATTGGGAGTGAGGATTTTGCTTGGTAGCAGTTGAGTTCTGAGGTTGATTGCGGCTGTTCTGCTTCATTTCTCCCGGGCGTGAACTCGTCGAAGGGTCTGTGTGGCGATCTGGATTCATCCGCGTCAAATTTCTTGAGCTGGTGGCAAAAGTCATAGTATGGGTAAAATAAGGTTGGAGACGGAAATAATTATTAGAAAGCTAATTCCTTCTGAAATACGTTCTTTAGGCCCCCCTGTACTTCCCCAGAAAAATCCCAAACAATCCTGCATGGGGAACACCCTTAAATTTTGAATAAACGGCCGCCATCTTGGATTTTTTAAAAAATGCGATAACTCAGTAATGGACAATCATAGGGAGGTGCTGTTGGTGCCAAACATTTCAGTTTTGAAAGAAGGAACTTATTATTGAAAAAAAGTGTAAAATAGAGAGTTGATATAAATTTATTAACAGATTATTACATAAAACAGGTTTGAAAACATACAAAAAAATCATTTTTTCAGTACAGAATTGTAGAATTTGTTTCGAAACATTTCAAAATGAAAAATGAACACGTATACATAAACAGGTAAGGTATAATATGCCTGACAAATTTCCGTCTTCCATTAAACTCGTCTTCGTTTTGCATAATCTTCTCTGGTGGAGGCTCTCGTACGTTTGGCTTCGACATGATCCTCGGTATCGCAGTAGGCTTCGATATAGTCTTCATCCTCGGAATCCAGGTAAAAAGGTAAAGTGCTCCCCTGTGCTTAGCACCACGCCATGAAGGCGTATAGGGGGTGTGGGGGTAATGCCCCACACTTTCTTGATCCGGTCATGACTTGGGGTGATGTGATCAGCATCACGCCCCTGACCGCCTTTACCCCCCAGGGTTTCCCCCAGGTACCCATGTCATTCGACGCTGGGTGGGCGCCGGGGCCGTTAGAAAAGTTCGCGGATTTGAACTGGCCGGGGATCGAACCTGGGACCTTTAGCATGGTAGTGAGATGCGTTACCGACTGAGCCCCCGCGGCCACCTCGGAATCCAGAATATTCCGATTGAAGCAGGACTCCCCCGCACATTCGCTGCACATAGTGGTGCATGTCAGCCCACTTCGCTTGCACTCACAATTTCGGGAGAAGTCTCCTTTGCACCCACGCGCACGAGATGCAGCAGGTTGTCTGGCGCCGGGGGTAAAGTAGATGTGACAGGCTTATGGTGTCCCTGTTCGATGGTCCAGCCCCAATCTTTAGCTGAAAAGGAGGATTCACCTGTCGGCACTCCTGCAAAAGCTTCCACTGCTTCCATCTCCTGGAGACTTCCTGGCATGGTGGAAATCCAATGCGCTAATACGCTTTCAGACATATTTCGGCCTTGTGTCAAACCACCGCTAACCTTTATAGATCGCATTAAGACCTGCTCTATAGTCATGTCCGCACCAAAACTTATCCGATCGCCGAGCTGTAAAATAACCCTGACTGACAAAACGTTCAAACTCTTGATCCGACAAAGTAGTCTTAAGTTTAAACATATTCTGGAGGTAATGGTGGGCTGATTTAGCGTAATGAATATGGCCAGCTGCATGGAGGTGAACTAACATACGTTGAACGGAGAAGAGATGAAGGTTCCAGTCGCCTGTTCTTTCCGCTCTCACGAAGTCATGCATTATAGAAACTTGCTTGAAATACTGCAGCCATAATTTAGCAGTACGACTTCTTTCTTCAAGTGTCTTCATCGCACTGGATACAGCACTCAGTAAAGGTTTGACTTTGGATAGGAAAGATTCTGCGGAGGAGGACAAGTTTAACACCTCACTGTGAATTCCCATGAGAGTTTGGACGTCAGAGCTGATCAAAAGTCCGCCTTCCTCACAACACTCCAAAATCAAATGAGCGATAGCTGCCTGAGACAGCGAATGAGCTCGTAATGCTCTTGCATAAGCATGCCCATTAGCCATGTGGACAACAGTGTTCTTGGCAAATACCTCACCCCACATTTCTTCCATACCACTGCCACCCATGATTTTGCCCATCCATGTAACTCATAAGCAGATGAAATCCACGTAATCTCACGATTACCTTGGACAGCTCATCAGTTTCGTCTACCTGATAGACTATATCCATGCCTTTAATGAAAAGGGGCTGATCAAATGTCACAATACACCTTTGTTGCCGCTTCCTGCATTTTTCTACCGCGAAAAGAAGACAGGTGTTAATTGAGGTGGGGTTGGAAGGTTGGAGATTGACGAAGTGCAAGGGTATCACTGCTGACTTTTCGTAGGATCTTTTTCCTGTGGCAATCTCCATGAAGCCACTCCATCCCGTGTTCTTCAGCTGACTTGGGACCCGCCATCCAAATACATTGGTATGAGGTTCCGATTTCTGCATCTATCGGCCGCAATTCCAGGAAGAGGACGTCTTCCATTACCAGGCGATTCAATCCATGGTTCTTGGGCCGGTAAGTAACGATTGGGATGAAGCCAAACTTTCCAAGTCGCCGTTGGTATAATCTTCGGTCGTGGAACACGAGAACTCGTCTGAACAGTTGAAGAAGCCGTTACACACTGCACTCCTCCCATCCCATGATAGGTTCCATGTCCATCCACAGTTCGAGTGTTATGATCAGCATTATCGAAGACAAACTGCACAAATCCATGTTTCTGAACATCACTTGAAGTGTTCATTGTCACGGAAGTTTCATACTTACAGATTTCACTGTAAGAAACAGAGCAGCCTAAATTATGAAGAAGGTTAATTAGATGTTTTGATCGGAAACTCCTATGAAGAAACACTCCAATTCCAACCTGCACAGCTGACACAAATAAACGTGAACGCACCGAAGAAATGATACAGTGCGCAACACTCAACACCTTCTGGTTGCAATGTGGACCTTTTACTGGTTTCATTAGACCAGAAAACAGATGAGTGAGCATGTCACGTAATTGATTTTCTCCACTTTTCGATATTTCTTCGTAGGATGGATATGTCGAGCAATCATAAACTTTAGATCTTATCTCTTCTTGGAGGATGGTAATAGCCGCGTCTTAATCCTCTTCTTTTCTTCCACAGCGTCTTTTATCTGTCGCTGTACCACTTGTCCGTTAAAATCCTCGATGCAACGGGCCTAAAAGAAACAACAGTCCCGAAACATTTCTTGCTGGATGACATAAGAACAGTATTGCCGTAGGGTGCTGATAAAAGCTCCCGCAGACGCTTTTCACTGTATAACTTGTCACTGTCGGTACTGAACTTTAAGAGCATCTCCATAACGTCAGACAGCAGGTACTGGCAGTCATCATTGTCATCCAGGAAGTTGTTCGATACCCGGTGGAGGCACAAGTGGTTTGGATCCCACTTTAAACTGTAGGTCCAATCCCGAATAGCTTTACTGTGCATAAAGTGGACTTAAAACAGCAGCAACTCATCCAGGAAGTTGCATAATTTATTGAAAGCCTCTAACTTGGACTAGTCAACAGGTCTTCCGACCACATTTTCAGATGGCTCGCCTGGAATGCTTGAACCAACGATTGAAAATTGTGCATCACAGTATTTATGATATTGCGCTTCGGCCGCAATCAGGTCACATTAGCTATTAATGCGATTTAGAACTATTTTCCCCCACTTGTCGCACCTATTTGCGCACATACTCCGAATACTTGACATTTTTTGTAAAGTTTCCACTTGGCATATTTTTGGGTGGCGATGTGGGTGCTTGTTGCAAGCTTCCTTATCAACCGTCTCCCCGCAATAAAGACAACACGCTTTAAAGTTGAAGGTATGTAGGTCACTTCTGAGGAGGGGTTTTGTTGCATTTGTTCCTACAGGTAGAGACACTGGAACGTAATTTCCATGTCAGTATAACGTTTTCTGCACTGTACATGCACTCGCACATGACTAACGCCCTAAATTTCCCCCCCAATCCCATCTTTTCTCTTTATACTGAGATTCCTCAAAGTCTCTAACCCTCTTGTCACATTGGCACTGTCAATGTCCACCATCCCGCCTTCACCGCAGAAAATGCACTTCTCCTCCATCTTCTGTTCAGCTTTCAACAACCACATACGATCACTAACACCTGATAAGATAAGAAACTATTAAAAATAATGGTAATGCCGTTTTTTTTCTGAACATTCAGTTTTTTTTGTCAAAATTCTTATTGATTTCATTAAATTTTTGACGTAAACTGGACTTTCTTTAGAAAAGACATGTTTTAATCGATTATATTACACAAACCATTCATTTTAGCACAAAACAGCACCTCCTCATGATTATCCATTACTGACTTATCGCATTTTTAAAAAAAATCCAAAATGGCGGCCGTTTATGCAGGATTTTTTGGGATTTTTCAGGGGAAGTACAGGGGGACCTAAGGAACGCATTTCAGAAGGAATTAGCTTTCTAATAATTATTTCCGTTTCGAGCCAAATTTAGGTCTAAATGTACTATACTATCACAGAATCTGTATTGTACTTATTTGAGAATAATTTAACTTCTCGTTCTAATAACTCACAATGCAAAGCAATTTCTTGACATTTAGCAAAGGAAAGATCACTTTCAGATAATAATCTTTTCCGAGCAGAATCTGAATGTATACCAACGATGAATTGTTCAACAAGTGCCTCATCTAAATACTGCTCATACACACACTTGGCTGCTTGTTGTTTGATTCTCACTACGAATTGAGCAATTGATTCTCCTTGAGACTGAAAACATTTTCGAAACTTGAACCTTTCTGTAAACTTGTTTGTTTTGGGCCTGAAGTGCTGAACCATTTTGTCGTAAATGATAGCATATGTTAGATTATATGGCATTTCAGGAGCCGTAATATTGCGAAGTACTTGGAAAGCCTTAGCACCAATGTCGGGTAGACTTATCATTCCCACAGTTAAACGGAATGAAGTTCTTAGAGCTTTACACGATGGACACATAGGTTCAACTCGTATGAAAGAGTTGTGTCTTTCCAGATTTTGGTGGCCAGGCATGTCAGCAGAGATTACGGATTTTGTAGCGAGCTGCAATACATGCCGAGCTAATGCTCCTAAGGTCCGCAACGGGCCCGATTCTTCATGGCCTCTCGCTTCGTACGTGAACGAGAGATGGCATATAGACCACTTTTTCTTTGCAGGGCGTAAGTTCCTACTGATAGTAGACGCCTTCAGCAAGTGGACAGAAGTGTGGCCTGTACACACATTGGACACAAAGGAAACGATCCGCTGGCTTATGCAATCTTGCGCCACGCTAGGGATACCAAATACTATCGTATCCGACAACGGCCCAACGTTCACTTCTCTCGAATTTCGTAACTTCTGCCTTAAGAATGGCATCAAACATGTTACTTCGCCGCCTTATCACAGCCCTAGCAACGGCTTAGCCGAACGATACGTTCGTACTGTCAAAACCGCTCTTGTCAAGCTTATAACTGACAAACCCAATCTGAGCACGCTTGAACTTGATATGGGGATCGCCAACCTTCTTTTCATCCTTCGGAACACGCGACTGGGTGGAAAAGGAAGCCTGCCAGCACTTTCGGTCTTGAAACACCGACCCAGATTTTGGTGGGAACCAAACAATCTACCTCTCTCGAGTGAATCTCCGTTCAAGCCGAGGAAGTCAGCAAAGTTTCAGAACGATTCTTCATCGAGATATGGTACTTTCGCCATCAACTCAGCAGTTTGGGTTCAATCACCTAAGCACGGTACTCCAAATTACATCCCAGGAGTTGTCATTCGTCGAATTGGGGATAGTATCCTCTACGAGATAATGTTGGAAGATGGAATCAAACGAGTGGTACATCCCAGGTGGTTGAAGAGACGTGTTTCACGTGACACTGCAGATGACGACGACTTCAACGTTACGATACCAAATAGAAATTCAACAAATCCCGGTGGAACAGTACCAGAACCTACCCCAGGCAGAGCCGGATACCCAGGACCAGGTCCTAGCACACCTCACTCATCTCCGAGAAGGTCTACCAGGGTTCGCCGCCCACCAGATCGATACGGTCATCAGCATACCTGATTTTTTTTTTAATGGGACACCTGGAGGGATGATACGGTCCAGGTATTAAGCGTATGGCTACAAGGCTTGGTCTTCACGGCCAGAAGAAGATAAATCATAAGCAGATATATTCTGTGTGTAATGCTTGCTATATCATGGTTCAATGTATTTGAATGTTTCGGACATAACGTCCAGTTTATATTAAATATGTTAATTGTTCACCGTCTGGTTTTTATCTTGTGCAACTTATATTAATCTACATTACCATGTCCTTCACTCCGAACCTATCAGTGAGGGTCACGAAGAAGAAGAAGAATTACAAACGCTGTCTTGACTTTTTTATAATCAGCACTATAATAACATCTGGTAACTATTTTTATTTGTGATCTGATTTTGTACCGCGTTGTCATCCTCAGTCCTCAGTATAAAGTTAAAAATGCCTGCGTGCAATAGCAGGATGCAAAAATTACAGTGCCAAAACAAAAGGTATTAATTATATACCACGTTTTTGGATTCGTGTTTGTGAAAACGCTAACGTGAACCATGCTAGAATCTGCAGTGTACATTTCTGCCCAGTGGGATCCATGAGTATAATCGTGCAAATTGTCCATCACCATGTTCGTGCACTTTATTTGACCCGATAAGAGCTTCAAGAATTAAAAGAAAACTCAAAACAAGATGTTGATAACTTCTGCACCAGCATACATAAAACTCCATCGCTTAAAAACACATAGGATGTAAGAAAAAAGTTGATGAAAATAGTCATAGACAATTTGCACGGTAATACTCATGGATCCCAGTGTACGTATGTAGTGTATCTTGTAATAATAAGAAAAAGTTTTAAAGTTAATGTCCATTAATGGAAAATGTGACCCAAAAAATCTTCTGTAGTATAAAATAAATGTTTCATTAGCAAGCTCTTTACTGTGGTTCTAAATTAAGATGTATTTTTATTCTTGAATAGACAGATAATAGTAGGCAAATTGTCCATCGCTATTTTCATTATTTTTTGTTCTACATCCTGTGTTATCCTCTACTTATTTCAATTTGTGATCACCAGATTGGGGAAAACAGACTGGAATAAATGGTGATGGCCAATTTGCCTACCATTTCTTTTGCCTCGCCTTCCCCTACATATTCACATAAAGCAATAAAAATACAAACTTCTAATTTTTCATTCGATTTTGTTTTTTTATTAAACGGTACGTGTTTGTATTTATATTTGATAAATTTACTTTGCTCTTCCGGCCCTTTAAGTCAATTCAGATGATGAAGAAGTGATAAAATAGATGAATGACCAATCACAGAACCCCTTACTCATAGAGCGACCACAAGGAAAAGAACCTTCGTCGAAAAGTCCCCGCGTACCTTCCTCCTCTTCCGTTCAACTCGGGCCATAAGAAAGCATGCTCCGCTCTCCCCCTCCCTTCCACGCGGGAGTACGGTGCACAGGACAGAAGTCGCGAGTCTGCAAAGGTTGTTTTTTTTTGCTTGTGGTTCCACTATAATAATAATAATAATTGTACATTCACCTCACTTAGTTCTCCGGCAATTTGTTTCTTTATACAGCATATTTGGAGAAGATACAATTCAATCTACAGGTGTACACTGTATATAACACACCTTATTACTAACTTCCTTACCCCTGTACATCCAGGGTCAAGGAAAACAAAGAAATGGGCATAATTTTCTCTTCGGAGAAGATGCTGAACCTAAACCAAAAAGAACAGAAATGATGAACTCGACAATGTAAATTGATGATATTTAGTAAATCATTTGATGAAGTGCACTAATTCTGAGTGGACTAAACGCAAAGGACATAATCAGCTCAGACCCTATTACTTCTTCATGGCGACGTAAAGTTTCCGCCCAACCGTTTGACGGCGTTAGTGGCTATCGGATCTCCTTTTCCACAGCCTCCAGTACGCATCTTAATATATTCATTGTTCTTGCTCTGGTGTTTAATATCTGCATATTGCAGCACTGTCGTTCTGCACTTCACGTGACTTGACATTGAAGTGATACATTCATTTGACCGGTTTCACGTCATCGCACGCAAAAACTTCAACCGTTACCATGTATATGGTCCCGGGCTTGTAACTGATGCATATTCGAGTTTTGATCTTACTGTCGAATTTCGGAGAGAAAAGAGGATACGAAATTATCACAGGTTCGTAATTAGAAAAATACTATTCTGTGTTTCGACCAATAAAGGTCATATGCAGCTTCAAATGGATTTTCGAATAACGATTTTATGGACGAAGTGAAGAAGTGATATTTTAGTGGCATGTAATTTGGGTTAGCAATACTAGTAGTCCAGAATTTTATCTGCAGATGCAGGCAACAAGTACTGAAGTGCAAATGATACAAACCCATGAAAAATATTAAATCACAAACACATAAGTCATGTGTACATTTGATTCTAAAGGCAGCCGGTCCCTGTTGCGGAGTAGTTAGCACATCGCACACAACGCCAGGAGTCCCGGGTTCGAATCCCGGCCTGGGTATGGATATTTGTGAATGTCCATTCCTCAGTTTCATCATGTCATCACTCATCCTCATTTTCGCAAATTAGCCAAAAGTGGCACAAAAAGCGAAGTAAAATAAAGCAAAGCAATCAATCAATTGATTTTAATGGCTTAACAACTCTTTAAGGACAAAGCCTAGCGCAGTTGGCAGTGAATCGCCACTATCTTCTGGCTTTCGAAACCGAAGCCCATTACTTCTTTTCAAGCAACTTCCCAATTTTCCTCAAGATAATGGGTCAACCAAAATTTTCGAGGCTCTCACTGGATATCGAACCTAGAAGAAGACAATAGAGCTAACCATTCGGTTACGTGGGAGCTCGTGCTTTTAATACAATGTATACGAAATAATACATGCAGGCCTGCCATTAAGAAACAAGCCTCGTGCAATATCTGAATATCGAGAAACTTATTCTGGATCCGCCTCGAATTTGATAAATAATTGTGAAGTTTGCAAAGAAATAATAATAATACACGAATCTTTCAGACCGAAGCACACGCTTCACTTGGAAACAAACCTTCAGAAAAAAATTTAACCTACCATACCGAAGCGACACGACCAGCTGCACGTACCACTTGCCGCTTGCGTGTAGCACGGGCTTCGCCGTTTTCTCAATATTGTGCATCGTTTCGCTTCGATCTGTTGATAGCGTCTGCACAGTGAATGCCTTCGTACAGACTAGATGTCGCTTGTCGCGTCATTTCGATACGAAATATTGCATTTACTTCTGAAGCTTGGTCGCGTAAAGTTCAGTCTAAATTTGCCCAAATCTATGAAACATATTAATATCACAATGAGCTAAATAATAATAATAATAATAATAATAATAAATATAAATAAATAAAAAAAATAGTGTGAAAAGTGATAAGCGAAAAGGCAAAACTCAATATCGGAATAAACGTGAAATAATTTTCCGCGAAGGAGAATAAGCGAAACAGAATTATCGACACTGAAGTCTCACAATTGCTGTGTAAATAAATATATTTTCCCGATCCAGTCGGTTTGAAGTAAGTGAACACAGCACGCGCAGGGAATCTTTAATGCCTCTGTATTTATTAATCGAGAAGGAGATGAGTGTTTCGCAACGCTCTTGTGATATCTATATTTTATCAAGGAAATTCTTCTGAAGGTTACACCCCCATTCCTGGATTGCGAAATACTTAGCTCTTTGCTCTTCAATTTGTAAACAAAAAACTTTAAATTATCTTCATTAACGTGGTCTCCTTTCTGATATTGGCATTCTTTATATGAGGTCAGAGCAATAGTGTATCTACACTTGTTGTCTTCCCGATGGTGAAGGTGTAACGTTCCGGGTTCTGTACTCGGTGGAGGCACATGGTTGTTCGGATCCCACTTTGAACTGGTGAACGGAGCTTGGTGCTAATCACATCACTTTCATGATGCGCAGGGCTACCTTTGCCTTTTTACCTTATCCTGTACGTAAGAATGTGAGGGAGAGGTCTGATAAAGCTATGTCAACATGTCTCTAAGAGTTGGTTTAGAAAAATATTTTTACTATTGCATTGCACAGGTTAATCTGCGATACCCTTCTCCTGACATCTAAAATTAATCTATAATTCATCAAGGCATCTAAAACTTAACTATAAGAGTAGGTAACGATTACCCCTTTTGATGTCTAAGAAGGTAATGTCTCCCTTTATGATGTCTAAAGAGGCGATCAACCACCAGTGTTGCAGTCCCAAATTTTTCAGAGGGTATGCCCCAAGTTTCGTGAAACGTTTGGTAGAAACCATGTTTTCACTAAATATTTTCACAAGATATTTTAAAAGAACTTAACATAAATGTTCTTTACACGGTGTTACTTTGTTGGTGGTTAATTACGAAATCCTGTGTTATTCATATAGGTATTGAATTTTTCGTAAGTCCGCTTTATTCACATATAGGCAATCGAGACTGGATCTACAGGTTAAAGTGGGATCCAAACCACTATGTGCCTCCATCGGATATCGAAGCTCATTACAAGGCGATGACGTTAGCACTAGGCCATCGGGGAGGACAGATGTGTGTCTGTGTATGTGTGTGTGTCACAAAAGTTACAATTTACACAATAGTATAAACATTAACAATAACCATGTTGGTTTAGTGTAGAATTTTACCATAAACGAAAGTTGTGTGTATTTAAACTTTTCAAAATGTAAGATCTTTGCGGATCTAGTTCGCACGATGCTTCGTTTCTTAACGGCAGGCCTGCATGCATGCATATTATTTCGTATTCATTGTATCAAAAGCACGAGCTCCCACGTAACCGAATGATTAGCTCTATCGTCTTCTGGGTTCGATATTCAGTGAGAGCCTAGAAAATTTTGGTTGACCCTATTATCTTGAGGAAAATTTGGAAGTGCTTGAAAAGAAGTAATGGGCTCCGGTTTCGATTCACTGCCAACGCGCTAGAGTTGTTTGGATTATGTTTCCATTAAATATCACTAAAATAATTTAACTTCTACAAAAAATGTCATTGATGGTAGAATACCCACAATTGGCAAAATAGAGAAGGCTTAAAGAAACGAATATTTTAATGATAACATTTAATCATAAACTCTACTGTAGTATTTTATAGGCTACAGTACAGCGTGTTATTGTATTTTATTTTTCATATTGCTTTTGTGAATTGTCAGTTTCTAAACTGTTAATAACTTTAATTTAATAGTGCTAACAATCCTAGAAAACTTGGAAAAATAAAACTTTGAAGAACGCAATACTTACATTGAATAATAGCGTCTTCTTCTTCTAGACTGTTTCTATCTGTCTACTCCATACCCTTACATATTATTTCTGAGGCCTTCTCAACATTATGTTTCAGCTTACGTGAAACCAGGAGTATTTGACTCCATAATCACTGGACTAATTGCCAAATTACATAAATAGATATAAACGAGACAAAACTAGAAGACGCATTGTAACAAGAGGTATATGCTAATGAGTAATATTAACCAGAGGGTATACAGCGTATACCGCCGTATATCCTTGACTACCGCCCCAGGCGTCAATTGATCACCTTTAGATACTACTTCTAAAACTAATGATAAACCTTCAATGAACCTGGTGTGCGACAATCAGAAAAAATCATCCAGCCTGTGAGAGAAGGTCCTTGATCCGCCGCTGTATATATTTACAATACAGCAGTGCATAAGCACTAGCATGTGAACATCGTAGTTGTATATGTTTATAAGGTTCATTGTGATTATAGCTAGTTTACATAAGCATATTGCTTGTAACAAATCTTGACACGTGACTTCCAAAGAATTCGAGGAATCCGAAATTAGTATTCCCACGAATTGTAACATGTCATACTCGTATTTCAACCAGTCATCTGAGTATGGAAATGTTACGTTAATCCTCGTGTAGTACTTGCTGTCTTCTTTTAAATATTTATTTTCTACGATGTGAGAGCTAATCCTTACAAATCCGCTGAAACGTTGCAACCTACTTTAGCGGAGACAATTCCCATCGTGTTTATAGCTATTGCGTAGAAATTAATGCCTACATTAACCCAAGCTATTACAGATGATGACATCGTAAAAAATATCCTTCCAGTACAAAGTATGCATGCGGTGTTCTTCACATATTTACATTCGTAAGTTGATATTCAGAGAATGTAAGATGATCATGTATATTTTGCTGCATGGCATGTTTGCCTCGACAAATATTCACAGCGAGCACCTAAGACGCTTAAAATAAAAGCTGCCTCAGTAGGTCATATGAACACAATTTCATTGAGATACAATTTCAACAGGGCGCAGTTAAAATTAGTGAACAAGCTGGTGTAGGCATAATGCTTTTTTGAGGTATGTGAACAGTATATACTGCAGATTAAAGTAATGACCCGATTAGGACGAGAACTTCCTCGACATATATATGATATCATTTATTTTACTTTAAGTGTTGAGCATAGTATGAGACCTAATACAGCACTTAAATTCAAGTAAAAAAGTACAAAGTTACACAAATAAAATATATAAGCTGTAGAATAAAATAGTGAGAGCAGCATAGAGGCTGCTTTATTCTTGAATATATATATAAACACGTTTAGGCAACACATTTTATCTTTAAAAACGAATATGGCACCTAAAATTTTCAGAAATGCTAGTGCAAATTTGTGAGAGCATGGGTACCAAAACCAAACGAAAGGTGCTTTACAATCCAGAAGTATCCGTGAAAGTGTTATATATGTATAGTCACTTGCAATAAAAATGGGACACCTAAATCCAGAAATACTGGCTTCCCTGAATGGAGTTATGTGTGTTGCGGCAAAAAAGGCCCCTCAGGCAGTGGGGTCCTAAGTTAAAATTGTCCCTTCATACGGCTCACTTCGTACAACGAAATATATGCAGAAACACTAAAGGGGTGGCAAAGATTCTTGAAACATTTCAAGTGATTTATTGCTTTTTACTATATAATTCTTCTTTTTAAAAGAAAATTAATGTTTCCTAATAAGAGCAGTGAAGAACTTGGGATAAACCAGAGTGGTAAAATGCAACACCCCCCCCCCTCTTAAAATGACTCCCGGTTACAATTTGTGAGAGTAGAAAGTTTCAAATATACGAAATATCTTGTTGTGTATACCGTCTTCCTAGAAAGCAGCTATGTACAGTGGCATCCATGAGTATTACCGTGCAAATTGTCCATCACCATGTTCGTGCACAATAAGAGCTTCAAGAAGTAAAAGAAAACTCAAAACAAGCTGTTGACAACTTCTGCACCAGCATATATAAAAATCCATCGCTTAAAAACACATAGGATGTAAGATAAAAATTAATGAAAATAGTAATGAACAATTTGCACGAAAATACTCATGGATCCCACTGTACATAGCTGCTTTATAATTCCAGCCACTCCCGAAAAAAAATCCTGCTTACCCCAGTGACTACTGACACTAAACGTTATATGCTTTATAAGTTCGTGTGATGTGGGAGATTTTAAGAAATAATGACAGTACTAGGTAAAATAATAATATTGTTTAATTCAAAATGTCTTCTTTTGTTTTTGTCTTCCCCAGAAACCTGCACCAATGGCGAGAACCTCATTCCCGAACTGAATGCATTCCACCTTGGTCGTTGAGTATTGTAATTCTATCTTTGATGCTGAAGGAACAAATTATGTTTGCTTTTCATGCCAGTGAATTTTTTGTCATATATTGCGTAATAAATTAGCAGCACAATGCATCAAGCCTTGTTACATAATGCATAATATCACAAACTTAAAGTGAAACGTATTCTATTCGTGCAAGGGCAAAACTCACATAACCAAGAATATATGTTCGTCATATTCGATTCTAATCATGGCCTACTTAAATTAGAACTGTACTAAAGAGTGCAAATAAACGTAATGCATATCACATAATGTTTAAGATAATTAAATTATTTGGTTTTCAGATTATGTGTATCAAGAAAATTTGATATCACCTCTGATCTAACGCAGTGTCCTGTTGGATTTGGATAAATAATCGGGGTTGTAGGGTATTTTTTCCAAGTACTTTTTTTATTTTTAGTTTCAGTAGCAGTATTACATATTAAAAGTTATAACAGCATACATGGGCGTATTTAAGGTTGGGGTTCAACGGGTCCAAACCCCCCTTAGGTCCAGTAAAATTACCAGATTACCTGTTCTATCAACTTGTTCATAAAAAATTTCTTCGCAATTATTTTATTCTCCTAAATTAGAGAAGTATAGGACGGGATACGGATGGGAAGAAAATTATGTAATTCCACACACCAGATGGGACTACAGACCAAATATTTGCAATTTCCTGATAGTTTCGGAATTTTTGTGATAAGAAACTGCATTGGGACTGTCAAATCAGTTATATTTTTTCCCCTCGAGTCTTCTTAAAGGAATTTGGTTTTTAAATAGGTAGTGCAAGAAAATCAGGGAATCACCGTAACATTCTCAAGTTATTTGACACAAGATGGACAAAAAAGTATCAACACTAAATAGCGTGACTTGTGGAACTGTATCTACAAATTGTACTACTTTACAGACTTTACAATACACTAGCAGAAGAGAACTATTTCAGCAACCTCTTCAGCTTCCACACTGTGTACCTACTGTGGGAACTTTGAAATATCCTCACTTGTTCTAACCAAATTGTTTTCATGCAGTACAATATTATGTTGGGCACCTGTTCAGTACTGTGAACAAGTCAGTATTCTAATAGATATATTTTTTTAAAAAAAAATAACAGAAAGTTCTGAGAATTTTAATGACATTTATGCCAAAACAGAGAAACTACTTTTCTTTCTGTGAAACATGGGCATCAACAAAGCATCTCCACCTGGTCCTACTGACGGCAATTCTCTTCACTGCATTCCAGCTCTTTCCTTCCTCCAAGGCCTCAGCGTGAACAGATCTTCACCACGTCTGTCTAGGCCTCCCTCTTTTCCTTCTTCCCTGCGGGTTCCAGTCTAGTGCCTCTCTCTGGACAGCCTCATTTTCCTTCCTCAACGTATGTCCTATCCAATTCCATTTTCGCCGCTTTATTTGTATGAACACTTCTGTTTCGCCAGATTTTCTCCAAAGTTCTTGGATTTGAATCACTTCTGGCCAAAATATATTCAATTTTTTTCTCAGGCAGCGATTGATGAAGGTTCGTACAACAGGAATTAAGTAAGTAAGTAAGTAAGAGAACCTACTTAGAGACTATGATGAAGAAATAAAGAGACCTAGAACACCCAGCCGTCAAATCTGAAGGAATATTGCACCAGCTGAGAGCCCAATTGATTATTACAAGGTAAACCTTCGTTGTCTATTTTTGGACCATTTTGTAGTAGAATTGAACTCACGCTTCTCTGAACACATTCAACACATTGGAAAATTGCAACAACTTATTCCAAAAATGTGAAATGGCTATCCCTCATTCATAGAAACAGTGTGTCAAAATGTTGGATGACCTGGTTGATAGATTGGATTTTCATAGCCTGTTCATTAGTAGGCCTGCTATACAATCCCGGAATGATATAATTTGTCCTGGTGTTCCGAATAGTTCCATCGGGATGCACAAATGTACTGGAATCGGGTGGGAAAGATTAAATGATTACGACTATACATTCCTCAAATATGTTTATATTTAAATGCGTAATATTAAAATACTCATTTCGAAATAATATGGTAACGGATATGTACAGTTAGATCCATGAGAATTACCATTTAAATTGTCCATGACTATTTTCATATTTTCTTTTCTTCCATGCAATGTGTTTTTTAGCAATGGATGTTTATGCATGCTGGTGAGGAAATTGTCAACAGCTTATTTTGAGTTCTCTTTTAATTCCTGAAGCTCATATTGGGTGAAATAAAGTGGACGAACATAGTGATGGACAATTTGCACGGCAATACTGATGGATCCCACTGTACATACATACAACTTTGTCGGGTCCAGCACCCCCCCTCCACACATACACACACACTCCCCAACAAGATTCTGGTCAGCAGTGTCCCGGATTTTCACTTTATGAATATAGCAACCCTAATCATACCAAAAGTTGACCCCCCCCCTTTCCTTTACATGAACTATATACGCCCATGACATCATACAAACTGACAATTCAGGAAAGCAATATAAACAATAAAATAAATTACGATAATGTGTAAGCCCTTTGGTTTAAATGCAATAATTAAATAAGAGTTTCAGTTTTATTTTTTAAATACCTTCTCTATTGTCGTACGCTTCTTTTATACCAATTATCAGTATATCATCTTCATCATCATCATTATTTTACCATCAATGGCATTTTTTGTAGAAGTTCAATTATTTTATCCTAGAAACATGCCCAAAGTTAATGCAAACATGGTCTTCACTTAACATCTCGCGAAACTTAGCGTATACCCTCTGAACAATTTGGGACAACAGCACTGTAAATAATAAATAATAATAATAATAGAAACTTCAGTTGCCTCAACTCGAAAAGAACATTCTTGGGGAAAAATATATTAAATTGGGATTGAGTCAGTTGAGAAACATTCTCCACGAGTTTTACCAATAGCCAAAATTATGACGTCCAATTGAATATGCCCTCTTGCATGAAGCTTCATTGCACGCAACTGGAAAGGACAAGGCCAATCAAGGCAATGCAACTACATGCATATTGATGACATACTATCGAATGACTAAATTTGAATATCCTTATCTACCGTAAATGGCAATGAGATTGTGCATTAAACACGTAATTATATGGAAATTGATCGTGAATATTTCGTTGGTACCGTCGAAAAGTCTAGAAAATATCTTAAAGTTATTTCTTTCCCCTTCTTGTCTCTCCACCCGTTGCCCTTGCACTCAAATCATAGCTCGCTTATCAACTTTGTATGCCACGGAAATTCAAGAGGCCCGAGCAATCAAGATTCACGTGCAAGCTGCGAGCAGCGATAACTAGACTGATTTTCTGAACACACACTCTCGTGTTCTATTGAGTTGAAGGTTAATCTGTTTGCCGACACAACGTCAGCACGCGATTCAATTGACAGAATTGACGTAGCAAATCTGTGAACTCATTTGTGATCCGAAGTTGTTCGCAAAGTCAATCTTGTTATCGATCGAAGCAAGGTGCTTATTATGAGCTTGTTTTATTTGACGCTTGATAGTTGTTGTTTTATCTGTAGTATTCTTAATTTTAGTCTATTAATCAGCAAAGATTACTGCAAGAGATACAAACAAAACAAAACTTGGTAAATCGACAGGGCTATAAATTCTGACTTAATGTTACGTAATTTGTCTCTGTCTATCTACCGACAATATAAGTGACCCCCAGATATCTCGAAACTATTACATCTATACAAACAAAATGGTGTGGACTAAATTCTTTCCAAAAGTCTACGTATGTTTTTCGTTAACCTATTGATATCGCTGGCATTTGATACGATATACATTTTCTTCTTCTTATCAAGACAAAAATGCAAAACTATCGCACGCGCCCGCACACAAGCAAACACACATATGTCGCCCGGAAACTTCAGTGGCGAGCTCGAAAGTCGACCACTTAACACGCTCAGCCACTTTTTTTTTAAAAAAAAAATAAAAAAATAAAAGGGATTTCCCATATGCGGTAGTATCCCTCGTCACTCACCATTGTCTCAACTTTCACACATATACATTTTTACTATATTCTCGGTTTTTCTCGTTAGGACTGTTACAAACAGTATTTTTTTCTTTTTTGTGTTTTGTTTATAATTCTGTATGCTTGGGTTTCTTCCATGGATCAGTGTAGTTTAAAAGAGCCAATAAGGTTTGGACTTTCAGTCCTCTCCCATGCGACGAGGGAGGAAGTATAAATATGGCCTCTCTGACAGAGGACAGGACAGTGTGTGTGTGAAACGGATAGCACAAGGGAGAGTGATCTTTCGGTCTTCAGCGGCCTCCCATCAGAAAAAGCATCCCGAGGCGGTTCCGCCGCTGCTAGCTTCCACATTTGCAGTTCTTCCGTGGAGCTCAAATTAGAGAAATGTAAATAATGTAAATTAGCGAACTAATGGAAGAATCCGAGCCTTGTTTGTTGAATTGTAAATAAATGTATAAAGCCCACTTCTGCGAGTTTCAGAAATCACTCTGCAACATAAATTCAGTAAGTTCTTGCCTGTGATTGATTCTTTGGTTTCGAGCGCTCTGGTGAGGAACGGGATGGGAACCCAATTTAGTTGTTTATTTGGGTTTTTTCCTGCCAGAAGCGACCCAGCAAGGGTGGAGTGTTGCGGAACAGGACAGTAGTGGGGTTTGTGGTGGGGACAGTGCGAGAAAGTACGAACCCCTCTCCAGCAGCTTTGGCCATACTTAAAACTTGCTCAACATGCCCATATGAGTTTTTTTGCTCAAGTGTGGAGCTCTTATAATTCAAGATTTTTGTAAAAAATGCCCTCGGGAATTTTTCAGAAAGTACGAACCCCCCTCCAGCAGCTTTGCTATACTTAAAACTTGTTCAACATGTTTATTTGTTTAAGTGTAGTACCTGCCTAACCCAAGAATTTTATAATTCGGAAAATATCAAACCCCCCTCAAGCAGATTTACAAAAATTGCATCAGTTTGTCTATAAACTTGTCAATTTTTGGCCACACCAGAAATTAAGCTTATAGTATGTTTTTCTGTCAAAATTCCAGGAATCTTGAATTGATATCTATTGGGTTCTGAGACCGAGTGGAGTGTGGTGCATGGTTTTTATTGCCTTGTAATCAAAAGGTTCGGGTTTGAGTCCTCATAAAATCTGATGGCAAAATGTTAATATTGTAGTTTTGTAAACAAGGGGCTTTGGGTTCGAGTCCTGAGAGATGTGGCATTCCATACGTGAGATTTTGAGAATAATTTTGCTCTGTTAATAGCCCCCAGATCTTAAATTTAGTAAAATGTTGTATAACAGAGCAAAATTATTCTCTATTAAGAATCACCAGAGTTTTGTTATCTGGGTAACAACAATACGAGCAAAACTGCATAATCAATACAATAGAATGGAGGTCAAGTAAACATTCCATGTTCTTTCCAATCTTTTGATCAATCCCATGTTTCTGCCAACTATTAATCATGCTTGCCCGGGAGTTGTATGTCAACAGATATAATCTATACTGCGTCTTTTCAGAGAGAAATAACATCATCAAAGAGTAATTGCCTTTTTTCTGTATGCCTGAGTGATTATATCTGTTCATATTACCTGTACTGTGCCTTTTCCGAGGGAAATTACATGTCATTTGTCATGGAATTCAAAGAGAAATTCTTATCTACATTATGCACTCTTTCAGGGATCATCCATCATATTGAGGAATTGCCTTCTCGGATATTGTCATGCAAAGGGTTGATCTTGTCGCAACAGAATAATTGCAATGGCAAATGTGCTGTGTTAGTAGGTAAAAGCTTTTCTGCTCGTAAGCATAGGTGCATAAAATGGGTAGGTAATATATTTTCTGACGGTAAAGTATTGTTTTATATCCAAAGGGTTTCTGTGTTTGAATTGTGTTTCTAGTTCGAGTTGCTGTTTTAAGTCCATTTTATGCACAGTAAGGCTAATCGGGACTGGCCCTACAGTTTTAAAGTGGGATCCGAACTACTTGTGCCTCCACCGGGTATCGAACCCGGGACCTCTTGATTACAAGGCAATGACGCTACCACTGTGCCATGGGGGAAGCCCTGAATCGTGCTTCTAGAACTGCTCCGTGACTCTCTCATTTCTCACATCATAAATATATGATTTTTCACCTATGAGAATAACGCTACATATGGTGTCATCTGGTAAAGCCTCGTGGAATTCACAGATAATTTTAATGTTTGTTCTGTCATTAACCACAACCTGTTTTCTTTTCGAAGTGTTAATTACAAACATGGGTCTCTGTGTTTTGAATTCATCTGGTGAGTAATACATATCAGTACTGCCAGTAGTGACCCTTTTGAATGCCGTAAATGCCTCATATAATTTGAGGAAATCATCCTTGGACATGTCTAAATTGTAATTTTCTCTAGGAAAGACCTCATTTCTGCCATTTTTAAGATAAATGTTCTTGATGTTGCAGTTATCAAATTTACTTGAATTTTTTTCCTGATTATCGTGTCTCCCAGTCTGAAACAGTACCACCACAAAATCGGGCATGTCAAATTGAATACTGGAGAATGAATTTGTTGCATCAAATTCATAATAAGTACCAGTGGCAACCTTCTGTACGCATTGATATGTGTAAAATTGCAGAGGAACCTGTGGATTTTTTAGGATATCAGCTTTGTATTTAAGAGCGTAACTGGCCTCATATTCAACAACAGGGATTCTTAACTCCATAGTCTGAATAATGCATTTGCCCTCATCAGGTAAGGTATTAGGCAGAGCTTCCCCTGTAGGGTTTATTGCACTGTACCTCATCAAAGCATTATTATCATTGGCAGCTCTTCTAAATGTAATTCTTAAACCACCCTTCCACATAATTTCTTTGTAATCCGAGAAGAATCCTGGCAACAGGCGCATGGGGAACAAAACAGTATGATTTTTAGATAATATTTTATCACCAGCTTCAAATCCACCGATTCTGTAGTATGAAGCCTCGGTTTTGGATAATTTTAATGTGGCCAAAGCTGTGGAGGTAATGCCGGGATAATCCACTCTGTTTATAACAACACCATGCTTTCTGATCTCAATTTCAGAGAACAGATGCGGCACAAAATTATCTACCAATCTTATATTTGAATTTGCCGGATAATCTGTTCCATCGAGCTTTACAACATCAAATTTGATGTATAGATCTGCTCTGTGGGGGTGTATAAAGCCATCCCCTACATCAAGATCAACCTCAATTTCTGTGTTGGGTTGATTTAAATTTGCAAATGTCCTCCTGTTTGGGGGGAATGATTGTAGCTCATAACTCTCAATATTTTCCATTTTTTTTGTATGTATTTTTATTTAAATATTAATCTCTATGATTGCAGTTGTTGTGGCTCCAGCAAAATCAACTAATTCTTCTTTTTCATTAGTGACCATCAATTCAATGTAATCTATTCTATTATGGCACACAGGAAAATATAATGTTGGGGATGGATTGTAGATGATTGGCTCCATAAATTCAGAATTAGGTTTGAATGTTGCAATGATGCCAGTTTGTTTGTGAGTGCCTATGCCATTTGATTTGGTGATCATACCCTCAGCCACATTACAGTGAATATTCAGAGTCTCTATGGCTAAGAATTTAGGTATATTCATAGCAGTGTGTTTGATGCCTGCTTCAAGTTTTGTGTTGTTCTCAAAGCCCAACAGCTCTCCTATAGTACCCAGATCCACTGTCTCCGTAGCAGATACAATCTCTACTCTGTGAGTGACAGAATTTTGACTTAAAACTATACCTCTGGGTAATTGAGCATTTAGAGTGGATAGATTATACTGCCCTGGAGTGATGACAATATTTTGATTACCTACTGCAATTTTGTTGTTGTGGTGCGTAATATTAGGTATCAAGTACATGCCGTAAAATGCTCTGAGAGCTATTGTTTTGGGATACACTATATCATCATGTAATCTAAGTTTCAATATTGAATTTTGGCTGGTGAGATGGAATACCCCCATGATGTTTCAGATACCACAAGGCCTTTTGAAAATTTTCAATTGATGGTTTATTTATTTGAGACATATATCTGAGAACAGATAAACACAAATGTCCGCAATTAACATCTTTGAAGTTTTGAACACGGGCATTATTGTAATAAAGATTAGCTGATTTTAGATATTTTACTAAATTTTCAGGTGGAACACCTCCAAATGAATCAAACACAAATGCCTCATTGTTTAAATATTTAAGATAACAGATCCAGTGAGTTCCCTGATTTTTGTACTCATCCAAATTAACAATGCCACACTCTTTGTTGAGTGGTTGTTCCGGTAAAGAATCAGACATGTACACACCTCTAAAATGTTTGATGCCCAGTGGCTTGATTAAAGCTTCAATATCTTGGTTTGTAAGCGGCTCTTGTTTTTTTTAAACTTATTCATGGCTCTCTTAATACCTTTGCCTTTTTTCTCCATGGCCAGGTTATGGCGCTTCTGCTCATCTAATTCTGCCCTATTTTTCTTGGCATCTATTACTGTTTTTGCTATGGCAGCTGATCCCCCAGCCAAGCTCCCCACAGCCCCGAGAGCAGCTAAGATGGCAGGGATGGTAAATATGAAACCCCCCACATGTGATTTTTTCCTAGATTGCTGTAATTTTTTTAATTGGGGGGTGCTAAGCAACAATTTCATACCATGCCCCTTTGCAAGACAAGAGCTTTTTTTCTTGCGCTGCTTTTTTGTTAAAAGACTATCAATAGTTTTAAGAGATTTGAGACCTGCATAAGGTATTTGATACATAACACCCTTGGCCTTCATTGTAGGTTTATTATATACATATTCACAGCCCCCACCCCAGTTTTTGTTTGGTGCTCATAGCTATGGTGGTTCCCAATGCTGCTATTTTTTCACTCAAAGAAGCATCTTTGCTTACAAATCTACCAAATGCAGCCTCTTCTAATTTCTTGTCTGCAACATGTCTCTTGTCAAGATCAGAATGTGTGTTGTATGCTATGTCATGGTCTCTACAAGCAGCATCTAGGGGATTAACACCAGGGTCCCCTCTGTTTAATCTATGGTCCAATTTTGTGCCTGGACCACAATACTGATAGCCTGGAATGTGTAGTTCAAATGGCAGCTTGTTTATAATGTCATTAACCAAGCCCCGACCCTCAGAAATATTCCAAAATTTGGGTGGTAGAGTATTAATAATTTTTATGAGATATCCAATCCCCTTAGTGTCATTCACTATAAAATTAGACAATTTTGTGCTTATCATGTCCATAATTCCAACCTTTTCATTGTAAAAATTGTGGTTGCCAGCATTTTCCTCCCCAGCTATCACCAATAACCTATCTACAAGTTTCCTGACATCATCAACCCACACAAATTCTTTAGGCAGGGTGTTGTATTGTTTGATTCCACTGCCAGTCTTGATCTGTGACCATATGGGCTTGATTAAGTTGTTGTATTTTGCTCCACTGCTAGACTTGACTCTTTTTTGTGTGGGATCATTGTTCTGGTATAGAGCATCTGATTTTATTAATATTTCTTTGTAATCCTCATAATCTTGATCTGTATAGCTGCCAGGCCTTTTCCTAGTTATCAGTTCCCACAATCCAGGTGTGCCGGTGTACTTAACAAAAGCACCTTTTTCTCCGAGACGAGATTCTGAATAAACAATTATATCATCTCCCATAAATGTTACTCTGAAATTGCCAATTCTATGTATGATGCTCCCATCAAGCTCTGTGTCAGCATATAAGCCAAACACCTCATCTTTGTTGTCTTTAGGTGTGGTTAAATATTTTTGAGCAAGAAGACCCAATTCAATAGGATCCTGAGTAGCTTCAATTCTTCGAGGGGCAACAGGACTAGGTGTATGAATACTGGAAAGTGGGGTGAATGGATAATCTAATATGTTTCTTGCAGCTACAGGTACAAGCTCTGTGATCAAATTTTGATTCTGCTCTGTAACAGTTTTGATATTTTTACCTAAATTATTAATAGCATCAATTACAGGCTGTTCTGTTTGTTTGTGTTTTTCATAAATTCCACGGTTCTCTGATTTCCATCCCTTAAATCTTTTTACAAGATAATCTCTTAACTTAAGATCATCAATGATTGGCCTTTTCATGGTTATTTATATATGTCTCAACGTCTAGAAAATCGTTGATTTTATTTCTGTATTTGCCACTATTGGGTGTTCTTGTCATATCAATAGTGACAAACCCATAACTGTCCTGGTTCCAGCACCTGCTGCAAAACTTGGAAAAATTATTGTAGCTCAAGTCCCCACCTACATATTCATCATGTATGTGTTTGAGGTTGGTATGATCCTGATGAAACACACATATAAAATTGCTGTTGTCTCGGATCAGTTGCTTCGGTATTTTAGAAAAAGTCTGTGCCAGGTAGAAACAATCAATGTTTTTGTGCCGCCCCTGTGTAAAGAAATTTCTAACCTTGTTTTGATTATCCAGTATAATGTCATCAAACACAACAACAGAATTATCGAGACATTCATCAAGTGGCTTAACATCTGATTCAAAAGTGGCAATATCCAATCCATCATATAGCTTCATCAGCTGCTGATATTTTAATTGTTCCAAGCTCTTAGAGAAGACATACAAGTGCCTGTTTTTCCAGTCTAACCAGTTGGGTGCCAATAAAAAATTATCAACCATTAGTGTAGTTTTACCACAAGCAGATGGCCCAACAATAAGACACCTAATATTATCAGGCAGCAAGTTGCCATTTCTCTTATTCTGTTGTTCAGGTTCTGGCAGCCTTTTTATAACATCCCAGGTGCTCATATTATCACTTTGTCTGCATCGATCCAGCTGTTTTCCGGATGACCCAGCCATTTGACAAATAACTTGCTGCCTTTTCTGCGGATGATTTTTTCTATGAGATATGTGTCAGGCTGTTTAGTTTTGCTGAGTTCTTGTTCATAGAATCTGCCTTTGAGAATTTCTCCTCGGTGATCTTTTATTATATATGTGTTAAGGGTCCCAGGTTTAATTTGAACCACTGTAAATAATTCAGTGCTCCAGTTTCTAGTAAAGCCTCTTTTGAATAAGTGCTTATATTTGCTGATTCTTACTTGATCACCCACCCTGTATTTGGCCTTTCTTGTTGTTGGCTGGTATCTAGGATAATAAACAGTCCTGATCAATTTTTGCTCATCAGATGAAGTTACTTCAGAGGGTTTCATGTTGATTGTGGAATGGACCGAGTTGTTATATTTATGTAGAAGTTCTGGAAGAATATTAAGCCATTTATAATTACCTTGAAGTGTAAATTGTTTATACATAAGATTTTTTAAGGTTCTGTTGAATCTCTCTACAATTGAGGCTTTGAGATCACTGTAACTCGAGTAATGTTTTATTGCCTGGCTTTTAATAAATTGTTGAAACACTGAATTATAAAATTCTTTGCCATTATCTGTTTGCAAATAGCGCGGTGATCTTCCACTCTGATTGATGATTGTCCTGATGGCTTCTGTAACACATTTTCCAGTCTTGGATTTGAGTGGCACAGCCCAGGCAAATTTTGAAAATGTATCTATCACAGTGAGTAGATACTTGTAGCCCTTGTTGATTTTGTCTAAGTTTTTCAACTGCCCACTTGACAACTCAATCAAGTCGCTCTGCCATAAATCATCTATGCCCTTTGTGACTACTGGGAGTCTCTTAAAATGATGCCTGGCTTGTCTGTGTAATTCATCAACAATAATTTGTCTAGACATAATATGTAAACAGGAATATTGCAACTATAGGGTGTTCAGCAGCTGATACTGCAGGATTTTCTAAATATAATTTGTCCCCTATTTGTATTTTAAATTCCAGAGTGCCATCATCTTCAGTATAGGCTGTTTCTAATGTATTGGGATCTGTAAAATCCTCTAACTCTACACTGGTGATTTTTGGTTTGTTCTCAGCATTTGTTATTGATAAGGTAGGGTAGTGATGTGCCTGTGGCTGATGCCAATATTTGATCTTGATTGGTCTAAGTGTGCCTCCAACAAAAAACTGGTAATAAAATTGTGCCGGGGACAGCATATATATTTTGCCACCTGGTGTAAATGGTGAATCATATTCTTTGTTGGGGATACTGTACAATTCAAGAATTACTGTATGTTTTGGATTCTCGATTATGCCCGTTATTTCTTTTTCTGCTGTAAGCAATCTGCTTGTTACAGATTCAAGGTGCTCATTGATGGTCCTAACAACATCATCATGGCCTGGCTTAATTTTTATGTCCACAATAAGTTTCTTGTATTGTTGCACAATTTCTTGTAGCTGGGTGGCAAAAACAGACAGAGCATTTGCTTGATTGGATTCCATGGTCCCTAGCTGTTGCTTGATATTAGCTACAATTTGTTGCAAATTTTCAACAACTGCCAATTTTGAATTTTGAGCAGTAAGATCATGGACCTGTCTTCTGATATCCTCAAACAGGGCATGCAGTTCATTAATATGTTGATTGGTTGGTAGAGTGGCCACTGTCTGAGTGAGTTGTTTGATCTCTGCTTGGATATTCTTGATATCTTCTGATTTCAATATCCTATTCACTGCCCTCTTAATATTTTTAAGTTCCTGTGATGTGGGAAGATTTGATACTGTATTTTGTAAAAATTCAAGTGCCAATTTTACATTGTTTAATTCAGATGCATCAGCCACATTTTGCATGGCATTTTGGAGCAGGGCTATATCTGCCTGAGAGGGTGTGGATTGTTGTAAAATTTCAAGTTTTGTTTGGATATCATCGATCAAATGATGAAAATGAGATAGCTCAGATTCAGTGTTGAGGTTTTCAAGCTTTGTGATTTGGTGCTGGACACTAACAAGAGTGTCTACAATACCGGGCAGGCGAGTTTCTTGTACATTTGCCAAATCACTTTGCACTGCTGCTATGATAACTTCAAGATGGGTTATGGTACTTTGAATTTTTCCAAAATCTTCATATGTTTCAAGTTGCAGCTTAATATTTGCAACACTCCGAGTTATTGCATTCAAAGCATCAGAAGATGGCAAATTGTTCATAAAATTTTCAAGTGTCTCAATTTTTTCTTTAACCTCGGCTATGGCATTGTGCAGAGGATCCAGATTAGGTATCTGGAGTGACTGAATCTGTTCTTTTAGAGTGGAAATCACTAGATCAAAATCTTCCTGTGATTTTATGCTTTTGACAATTGTTTGGAGCTGTGCCTGGACATTATTTATTTGCTCTTCCAATTGTTGTTTCAATTGCTCAGAATTGGTGGCCTGGGTCTTAAATTTGGCTTGAAGAGCTGCTACAGCTTCTTCCAAACTTTGAAAATTATCTAATGTTGCAAGGTCAGTATATTTCTGAAGCAGCACTTTGAGTTCAGAATCAATTTTAAGAAGAGGGTCCATGCATTGTGATTGTAAATTTGTAATTTCTAATTGAAGACTGGCATTGAGTGTGGTTTGTAAAGCTTGCAAATCACTTCTTAATTTCTTGACTCTGACATCAAGCATCAGAATCTCATCACTGTGATCTTCATGTCTTGTATGGCCAAATATATCATTAGGCATTTTTGTTTTAGTGGTTATTTATTATAGAGTATCTGATTCTTAATTCTATAAAAAAGGGTATAAGCTTGTCATATGACCCAGGGACCTCAATATATAAGCAGTCACCAGCAGAAACAGTATATACAGTGCCAGAAACCATGTTTGAGTGCTTGATTCTATAAATATTTCTCCCTACTGAAATCTTGACATCACCCTCAGGAGTTGTAATAAATTGCAATTGCCCACCTACAGGTAATTGGTAATGATTTAAATTATTGTTAAATATGTACAATGTTTTGCCTGTTTCATCATTATTATCTGTAAGTATGCTGTTCAGATGAATAATTAACAAGCCACTCAGTTTAGACAGCATATCAGAAGAGGGTTGGGGTGTTGGCAGCTCCATAATAGCCTGTTTTTTGAACCCAAATAAGTTCATAGGCATGTTTATTTATTTCAAATCATGCTCTGTAATTGGGCATTGTTTATCACTTCTCAGGTCACAATGCCCCCAAGGTAAAGTATGTATGTCACATGATAAAATGCATCTCTTATCATCATGTGGGTCCAGTGCCACTTTTCTTACAATATTGCTAGTCAGCAAGTGATTCTCACTCTGAATTCTATTTTCTGATGTTCTGATTGAATTCTGGGATTTGATGCAATTTTTATAATCTTCAAACACAAGATCTTTTTCCACAGTAACTCTGCCAACGCCCTTGGCTTTTTTGGCAACAGCACCACTACATGTTTTAAAACTGTACACCTTGGCACTTAACCCAGCAAATTCCACAATAACATCACCACATGTCTCATCTTTTAACTTGCCAGGCACCTTTTTGTTGTGGTGGTGTTGAATCTTTGTATGTTCACTGGTATCAAAGTATTGAAACAATTCAGGCTGTGACATATCTTGATAAACATCTTCTGTTTGAATATCAAGAATAAAACTATCCGTATCCATGTACAATAATTTTACACGATCACCATAAAAAGGTTTCAGCACATCATAATACAATATTAACATATGTAATTTGGACAATTCCAATATCACAGCCCCTACATAAATAGGTTTATCAAACTTAATCTTTGTTTTCATCATGTTGAAAAGAGCCATGTGCTCATCATAAATTCTTCTGTAATTGAAGTTGGGCTTTGCAACCAATTTTTTGCTCAGGCTGGGGTCAGTAATTATTTTAACATCGGTATGTTTTCTGACATTTTCAATTGTTTTGCCATACACTGAATTCACCATCAATTTAAACAAGCCCTTATCAAATTGGCTCTTTGCAGATGTTCGAAGCTCCGTGTTTGTATCAATGTATGGTTTCAACCATCTTGAGTGCCTGAACCTCAAAACTTTTCTAACTTTGGGTACTTGAACACCATGTTTCATCAGGAACTGGAGGTTTTTGTAATATATGACATATCCCTGTTTCGGCTCCAGAGTCATCATGAGTTTCTTCTGTTTAGAGCCAGGTGAGCACTGAACCTCGGGAATTGGGGGCAGATCAGAAAATTTATTGTGTAAATCATCAGGAATTGTCAGATCAACCTCTAAGAAGAGGCCATAGTCACTGTCATCAAAATTCTTAAGATTCTCAATATTGAAATCTTCAACCCATTCAAGCCCTGAATATGGCAGTTTATCCATCATGGCATAACCATACAGGCTGTTTGCATCTACATACAGTATATAATTTGATGGCCGTGCTGGATCATAATCAGGCAGCATAATATGCTTGTTATTTGCTCTGGCATATCTCTGGGAACATTGCACCATCCCTCCTCTTATACCTTTCTCCATAAACAGATACATATCTTGATCGTGGATCAGATCCAATTGCATTTTGGTGTTCAAAAACGTTGCGGCCCATGCTAGGCCCGGGGCACTGTAAAAATACACTGGATCCAGTTTATAATTTTGCATGGAAGATTTTCTGAATGCTTGCAATATATCAGCTAAGAGGGTGACATCAAGTTTTAAATATGCCATGTGATAATCACCAAATGTCTTGCATTTTAAATTGTTCCACATCAATTGGGCATGGTGATAATCTTCATCAGTGATTCCAGATCCTCTGATTCTGCTGTAAAACTCTTCTTGTGGTGGAAGGGAACACTCATCAAATTTAGAAAAATCTGTAACATAGTCATATGGATATACACCCTTCCGCCTAATTAATTTCAGGTCCTGATTTGGAAACAATGCACGTGTGATTTTTAATTGATTATCAGATAATTGAGTGGCCAGTGTAGCCAGGCTAGCAGATAAAAATCTGTAAGAATCAAGAAATCTTATGTGAATAGGAACACCATCAACTTTAATTATCTTGCTAATAGATATATATTTCTCATCATTTTCAGCTAAAATATTTAAATTCTGCTTGTCAAACCCCTCGTACCTGATCAGATGATGGAAATCATAATTGGATGCTCCATGGCAAAATATGGGGACAAATCTTGGTCTCTTGATCTTAATATTACAGCTATTACACAGGGCCATTAAGAATTTACCATCTGTATGAGAATGGTGATGAACCTTGATAATTGTATCTGAAAATTCAGAATCACATACCAGGCATTTTTCTGCATTGTTGAAATCTTCAATCTGTTCCTCTGTTAAAGGCAACATGGGTTTTGATTTTAATAAAATGTTATATGCTATGTCACGGCACTCATTTTCTATTCTATGTGCAAATATTTTGATGGCATTTGGTCCCATGTATAAATCTTTTTTAGTAACAATACCATCCTGTACAACCACATAACAAAAACTGGAAGGTTCATGTAGCTGGTATGGTGTAATTGAAGATTCTTCGGGATCTGGATTGCAGAATGCAAGAGATTTGAGATTTGATTCAGAATCCCAGACAATATATGCTGGGTGTTCCAACAAGGCTTCATACTTTTTGAATTTGCAATTTTCACTTGGATTGGGCATCACCATATGAACAGGTTTATGGTTGCCACAGTATTTCAGATGCTCAATTAACTTGTTTTTGGCAATTTCTGCACTCTCTTCACAAACACCATTCACCATTTTTCGACCATCAAAAACAGTTAAGCATCTTCTGCACAACTTAAATATTTTTTTATATTTGTCTAGTTGTGTTCTCACTAAAGCTTCAAGATTATGTATCAGAGTGTAATGATATGTACCATCCCCTTCAATTAAGAGCAGATCAATCGGAATTGCAGATTCATCATCAAGTGTACTGATTCTGAGAGGTGCTATCGGGCAATTGCCAGTGGAACAAGTAAATACATTAATAGATAATTGTTTGCCATCGATGTGCCTGGCCTTTTTTTCAAATTTATCAATATTCTGAACAGACATTGGATATTCCAAACCCTCCATTACATCGTCAAAATCGTGCTCATGCTGTTTGTAATAAGTTATTCTCTCAGGATTCCTTGAAACTGGATACAAAGCAGCTAATATACACCACAAAAAGCATTTCTGGTCGGTGTTTTTTATATTGACCACGGCTCTTCTGTTTTTGATATTAGCAGGTAATGGCAGATATGTAGAACCTTTTAATGGGCTGAATTCAGAAATATTAACATATAACTTGTGCGGAGAGCCACATAGGGTCCATCCGGACTCTTTTGCTGCAAATTCAGAGTGTTTGATGTTCAATTGATCTATCAACCTGCTTATTATTGTATCTAAATTTGCGTTTGAATATACCGGTACAGTTTCTGTTACGTGGGGGTGTGTAAATTTTGTAGCGTTTGGCTTCTTATATTGTACAAACAATTTAAGAAAAAGCTTATAAGAGCCATTTTGTGCATTTAGAATTGCCTGCACATCTGGATTTATACTGTTCAAGAAATTCTCAATGCCACATCTTGGCTCCGATACAAACCGATAATCCCTAAGTTGGGTATTAAAACTGCTACAGATGGGTGCATGGCATGGTTGCTTTGCTGCTCTGGCATTAACAGGTACTTCGTGCCTTCTTTTCAGGCCAGATGTGGATGGTTGAGGGGGCAATATTGATGACTGTACAGAGCAAGTATCTTTATGTTTATATGTGAAATATTCCATGTTATATTTTCTATTGCATTTGGGGCAAATTTTTGTGGGAGTTTTGTATTTGTCTGGATTACAAATTTTTTGATGCTTGGCCCAATTAGAGCTGGATATATTCTTATTGCACTGATTACAATATTTTTGATTCGGCATTTTTGTTGTTGTTTATTATATACAATTTCCTGGGTTTCAATTCAAAATTTTATACTAGATAAAAATATCAGTTGGCTTCAGCCGTGTGATTTGTATGTGTGTGTATGTATGTATGTGTGTATACACTTAATATTTTTGGCTTTGGTATTTATATAAAATTTCCTGGGATTCAAATCTAATCTCTATGGATTAATATTATTAATATTAATCTTATGACAGGTTGTAAAGCCAATAGCTTACAAGTGGAAAATCATTCACACTGACCCAGCGCAAATGCCTGCACGAACATGCATATCTTGAATGGCAATAACCTTGTTATGTATAACAGGCTGGGACAAATATAAGCTTGACTCTAAATATGAGTGGATTACAACAAATATCAGATTTTATATTGTTCAATATGAATTTAAACAGTAAGTATGAGAAGCACTGTATCAACACATCTGTTCCCCTCAGTCACTCTCACATAACTGAATGACGCAATAATCGGGAATTTCTGTAAATACTGGCGCTGAGGAAAAAATCAATACCACCGTCTCGGGAATTCCATACACTGACACAGAGGAGAAACATGCAAACACGAAGCAATTCTAGAGGTGGGCTCTGCATATTGCATTGTTTTAATATTGGATAAGCAAATTGAATAGTATCCAATTGAACTTAAACCTGAAGTAAATATGTATAGGTAGGTATAGATACAAGTTTATAGACAAACTGATGCAATTTTTGTAAATATGCTTGAGGGGGGTTTGATATTTTCCGAATTATAAAATTCTTGGGTTAGGCAGGTACTACACTTAAACAAATAAACATGTTGAACAAGTTTTAAGTATAGCAAAGCTGCTGGAGGGGGGTTCGTACTTTCTGAAAAATTCCCGAGGGCATTTTTTACAAAAATCTTGAATTATAAGAGCTCCACACTTGAGCAAAAAAACTCATATGAGCATGTTGAGCAAGTTTTAAGTGTAGCAAAGCTGCTGGAGAGGGGTTCGTACTTTCTCGCACTGATCCCACCACAAACCCCACTACTCAGGACAAACACAAACATCCACGTCCTAACCTGGATTCGAACCCGGGACTCCTGCCTTCGTAGCGCGCTGCGCTAAACACTCCGCCATATAAGTCGACAAGCCACTGAGCCGGCCGGCTTAAATATATACATACGTACACACATATATTGCATGCCTACGTCCGTACATACATGTGACAGTGATTCCTCAAATCAGAAATTTACCGCCAAAGAAATTCGTTGAGTGCTCAACACGTTATCTCACCTCATCTCCTAAGTTTCTAAGCTCTGGCCAATCATTCGTGTCTGAATTGATATTTTACGTCCACTTTATGCACAGATAGGCTAATCGGGACTGGACCTACAGTTTAAAGTGGGATCCGACCCACTACAATGTGCCTCGACCGTGTATCGAACCCGGGACCCTTTTTTTTTTTACAAGGCAACGACGTTATCATTGGTGTGCCATTGTGCTTGCAAAGTCATCTCTCTCTTCCGACTTTTCTTGTGACACAATTAACATACAGAATTAGTAAAGTGAATCTAGGTAATATAGTTTACAAATATTATTGCGGAATCAAGGGTTAGGAATTCTTCGTTCTCATGTATTATTTCATTTCTGGAATATTTGCTTAAAAACATTGCTCTTTAAAGACTCATATGTAGTTGATATAATGTTTGTTGGTTATTAGCCGAACCGTGACTAAGTGTTTTTTACGGACCGTAATTCCTGATGCACTTTTGTACGTTGAACACTGAGCTGAATGTGGCTAGCGTCACGGCTTAGTGAAAGTCTAAATCATTGGTGAGAATAGACCGATCACAAACTTCCACTGATCAAAACCTGGGTGGGGATAATACAAAAAGTGTTAAAAATACATATATACCCGCCAAACTTTTACAGAGTGTAGAGGGCAAGACGGTAACTTTTCTTTGTAACATTTTGCACTTTGCGTCTCGTTTTGACGCTACGAGCTCTCGAAAAACGATAATTTTATATCCTCTGTATACAAACACGTGTCACAGATTCACAGTTGCTACTCACTTATATTTTCTGTTGGAAAAACACAATGATTTGAATACGTTGGTAACAGACCATGTAACAAATCCATGCTTTGTAACGAGAATATTTCAGAACGAAAATTACGAAGCACTTTTTTATGTTAAGACATGAAATATGTTTAAAGGTGGTTGCCGGTTTCTTTCCTGGTATGATATTGTTTTCACGGCGCAAAATTACTTTAGACATGTTTTTCGACAAACCAGATGGCTATATACACACATGATAAAATGTCATTTTCTTGTCGAACAAGGCCTTGAGGAACAAAATGTTACCAAGAAAAATTGTCCATCCGTACACTTCGGAAGTTTTGTCGGCGTTGAACTGCGACATCCTTTTTATATATTTCAGCATATCCAATAGCATTCTCTATCATAATTCTCAAAAACAAATCTGCTCATAAAGAATAAACGTCCAAGGAAAATATATATGTCCTTGGTTATCACATATGGACTGTAGATAATTGCGTAAAACTTCGAATGTCTTGATTATAATTAGCATTGCTAATAGGAATGGATACCAGAATCAGAATTTACACATCCTTGTCTTGCGAATGAAGGAACCTGTTCTATTTCCGGTCCCGTCTCGTTTTGCATGCTCTAGTCTCGTTTGCGGCTCGACCTCGTTATGGTCGAGTACATATACAAATTTGTAAAAAAACTTAAACATAACATTTTGCGAATGAAAAACGATAAACAATAATACACACATCCACCTCCTTTGATATATGCCTGATTAAGTCGTACAATAAATAAATTTTCATTAAGCGAAATTTAAACTCACCTTTAATACTCTCGAACGATACCAGACTATGTAGCTGGTGGTCCGAGTTTGTTGTCGCTCGCATCTCGAAAATGCTCGTTCTCATTTAGATTTTTAAATATCGGTCTCGATCTCGATTCAATCCTTAATTGGTAAGTTAAGACTGCGAAATAATCGAAACAACAACAACAAAAAAACTTTAAACGGCATCGAAAAAAGCACCCTCTGAAATAAATCATAAATTCGCCACTGTATACAAGTGCTTTTTAAAAAATTACTAGCATGAAAAGAACACAGTTACTACCCAAAGAGACTACTTCGTTTTATATACTGTAATTTGCAAAATGCACGAAAAGCTTAATTTTAGATAAACCTCTTCTCAAGAAAATGTATACTTAACAGACATTACAGCAGCTGCACGTACCGCATAAGTTCGATATGCTAACCAAATCCTGATATGACCATAGTTCATCGGTTATTGGTTCTTGAATGAAATGATCAGACTAGTTTAAAATATACTACGTCAGTACATGATAGGCCTTTCAGTGCACACATTTCTACCCTCGTGTGTATAATAGTTTTCGAGTAATAATGGTAATCAAATGGCTTATTAACTAACAACCGGGTCCAACGAGAAAAATTATGTTCCTTAAGAATCTTGACACTTTACAAGACTTCTAGCCAACAAAATTGTATAGTTAAAGCACTGTGTTTTTCGGAAAGACTCTCGAGTTTGAGAATATATCGATTATTCACTTAATCTTGTTTGAATTCAGTAAACAGACTCACGCATCAAGCGAGATCACCTGGATGTTACATAACTTAGACAATAGCTACTAAGTAGATTACTCCACCAAATTTTGTTTATCTCTGGAAATGTTTAAGGACTAATCCATATGGAACGATTTCGAATGTTGCCTTGAGCAAGTAAGCTCATCAGGAGAATTTATGTCTGATCAAAAAGATATTTCATCGGTCTTCCACCAAATTACACAATTGTTTATTGACTATATTCCGAGATATCGACATGTTTAGGTAATGTAAATTGTGGACAATGAAATGTTTCACGATAAAATAAAGTCAATGGCAAAAACATCCTAGAGTAAAGCTAGTAATAAACGATAAAATATTTGATCAGGTAACAGACTTCGTATATTTAGAAAGCCATATTTCACAGTTCGAACACCAAAAATATGTTGAGAAAAATTTAATAAACTATAATAGATTAAATGGAATTTTGAAAAGAAATTTGGGAAACAAATTAGAAAAGAAATTTAAATTAGATACCATAACATTATTTCCAAACCAGCTCTTCCATATTGTAGCGAATGTCAACATGATAAACCTAGAATAAATTGTTCACAAATGAGATTTTTTCGGTCTTACGAGACAACATTAGAAGTGAAGAAATCCGAAATAAATGGAAGGTTGAAGGAATGGTGGAAGAAATTTGAAAATATCAGTTAAAGTGGAATAATCACGTTCTGAGGATACCAGATAGCAGTTTGCATTAAAAATTATTATATTACAGGTCAAAAGGAAAAGGAAATTAGGAAAACCATATATCGCCGATGGGATGATCAATTTTTGTACTCGCAGAACGGGCATTTATTACCCAGACCTGCAAGAAGATGATGATGAAGATGAAGAAATGTTTCATTTTCATAAACATATGAACAGACAAATCGTGACAATACATACTGCGTTAATATAAGGAAGCTTTATTAATTTGTGTGATATCAAAAGGTCGCGTGATGTGAATTGTTGAACCTCACGGAAACAAAGGCCATTGGTATAATTTAGGTTACATTTAATTATTATTTCACAGGTCTGTCTATCAGTAAGCAGAATTAGTATCAGCAGTTCTAGCAATTTTTGGAACAGTTTCTAGAGCGAGAATTTCGGAAGCAAAAGAGTGTTCGTTATATTTGTCCATGGGTCTGACGTTCTTTCCACTTAGGAAAGCCATTGTAATCACTCCCAGCAACCGCACGTGTGCACGCCGCTGTTTTACTAGTAGAGTTTGGTTTTCTAGACAAAACTATACTCCATGGCGCAATAACGCTCTAAGAGCCAGGATCTGCTGAGTGACCTTTCATTGAGTAACACGTGGTCAGCGGATCGAGTCCCTTGCCGTTGTTTAGCGGCTTTCAAGACCAGAGCCCGCTACTCAAGTAGATCCTCATTTGTCCTGACGACGCTGGGTAAAAGGCGAAATTTTTGGGACTTCAACCGAGGGTATAGAACCCAGGACCGCTCGAACCATTTGGCTTCTTCTAGACACTAAAACTAGTTCGAATATGCAGGTAAAATTATTACAAAAACGGAATAAAAATACGATGATAAGGGCTGAATGTTGTTGAAAAGCTATTAACTTGTAATATTGTGAATAATAACCAGCCGATGAAATTCAAAACTCAATACTTCTAAAGCAGGAACAACCGCGTAATTTTGTAATGCAGCCTAGAAGACGGTGTATAATTTTTGCAGTAACAGAAACAGTAGGCTATATTAGTTTTCAATACAGATACTAACTTCGAATTTCATGTTCTACATAACGTTCTGAAGTAATAGAAGAGTTCTATGGTATATCAGTACTTATTCCTAGCCACTCTATAATCATAAATTCTTCTTTTTTTTTAGAAAAAAAATATAAGCATTGATTGTATTTGTCATTTCTCCAGAGCTATAAAATTGGCTGCCTATAAAAATGTAAGATGTTCTAAAATTTCACTTGAAAACTACAGCTTCACATGAACCCAAAGAGGGGGCACCAAAATGCACTTCATACATAATTCTCTGACAGTCCCTTTACGCATTTTGGGCATTTTTAGGCACTTATAGGCATTAACGGTCGTAATAAGCAATTTTAGGCAAACAGGTATTTTACGTAGAATGAACCTAAAATGAACTTTTGTTTCTAAAACTTACGAATTTGTTTAAAATAAACATTTAGGGCAACATCAGGCTCTATTTATAAGATATCGAAAGTTAAGGGAAGACACGCGGCAAAATTTCAATTGTCTTGAAGCCTATGTTCACATACTCGATGTGCCAATAAGACAGGAAGAAACAACAGGTAAAATGCAAGAATTAATAAAATTAAACATGTTTTTTGTACTCACCCGCCAGGAACGTGTCTGAACCTTTCGACACCTGCAGCAACATATTTATGGTTGTGTTTCAACTCGATAAGATCCTGCACAGATGTCCCATGGACCGGCGTGAAGATTTGACGCACAGCTCCGAAGATGGGGTCCAACTTCTCCGTTATGTCGTTCAGGAGATTGTCGAAGTTTTTGGTTTTGGCGGGATTCACGAGAACTTTCGCACCCGGGTAGAAAACGTCCCCGTTCCGGAAAACCAAAATCCACTTTCCCTCGGGAAGAATCATCCTGGAATGCTGAATTCTTTCCTCGAACCTCATACTGACAGTTTAAAAGAGAAATAAAAAGTTTGAAGTTTGTTGATCACTTCTGGACGAGAGACGGAAGGTTACTGTAAGTGTGTGTTCGAGAATTAAGCGAAGCAGTGCAACCACATGTTGAAGCATGAAACGTACTAAATGGATCGGCGACTGTTCCGTATCGCTCGCACGCCCGAGGTGACGTCAGCTCAAGCATGCGCAATATGCGACCTTCACTTTATTTCCCCCTTCCTCCTCTTCAATATTTGCTTAGATCGTGTACGCTCGAGTTAAAGCGACACTGATGTCGTAAGGGCATTTTTACGAACAACACATATCTTCTCCCCTCCTTCCAGGGGATTTTGTGCAATAGTGGAGTGTACAATACATGTAGAACCTGGCTACATTGATCCAGGATATCGCTGCCTAGAGACACTGCGAGATATTGGCTTATTGTTTTGTGGAGAGGGGAAGGCTTGTAATAGAAATTTTGCTCGCGGCGACGTTCTTTTTATTCCAGATTGAATCGTTCACGGATTTTATTTTCTGCAATATGGAACTGGAGGGGAGGAACAGAAGTTGCGACAGTATAGGAAATTAGGATCGCCTAATCTCTTCTCAGCACCCGTCAATCAGATAACAGCTGTCCGCCATTTTAGGAGAAATGGAATATCCTTTTCCTCCGAATCTCATTTCGCCTAAAGGAAAAGGTTGGAAAGGAAATATTGGAAGTGAGGGAAATTCTGACGATCTCTGATGTAGCTATAGCGGTACAGTGATCAACGCAAACACCAAAGAATTCAAAACATGTGCCGATGCTAATTAAGAACAACCACAAGAGCCATTAAGTCAGCAACATAACAGCCTTAGTCGTATGCTAAGCGCTAATTAGATATGTTATTATATTGTACACTATTAACCTAACCTAACCTTAAGCGCTAATTAAGGATGAATTCACAAGACAAAATAGAGCACGTATATACCTGTGACAGACGGTTAAATTTCCCTCATTTGAAATATTTCCCTTTCAATTAGTTTAAGCGAAATGGGATTTGGTGAAAGGGAATATGCCGTTTGGCCTAAATTGGCGGCCAGGTCATAAATCACATTATCTTGTGCTGATAAGCAAATAGACGAAAGGGGATTAGGTGAAACGGGACTAAACGGAAATTAGAAGTGAAGCCATTGGGGGGGGGGGGGCGTTGGGGCTTTCTGCAAAATCCTCAAAAGCTGGAAAGATAGACTGTTGTATATGGTAATTATGAACCTTTTATACAGTGCCAGACATTTTTTTTTAAAAAGTTGGGCGTGAGAGCAGCCGTTTATTGTGATGGACGTGGCCCACCTTGACTCCTCTCTACAGCAGCCACTGAAGTAAGAAAAAAACTTTTATCAATATTTCTTATCCAAAGTTCAACATTCCTAGATTATTTTCAAACTGTTAGGGGAGTAATTATTAGGGATGGACGATATCGGAAATTTGATATCACGATATATCGCGCTCTCACAGACGATACGATAAAATATTTTTTCCGTATCGTGATATCAGCAATATATCGTCTCCACGATTACCAAATATCGTGACGATATATCGTGAAAATAACGTGACGTTATATCGTCTAGTTGATATCGCCTGAACAATATTTTTTTAAAAAATTTCGATATATCGCCGAACTATGCCTTTAGAGCATACACAGTGTCGCTGTATAACACGACAGACTTTCCCAGCTTGTTGAGGACTTCAAGAAAAACAACGTTTTGCTCTTTAAGGTCTCTTTTCGATACTACGAGTCCCCCATTCCGTGTATATGCTGCCTCGCGGCACATATTATGTACAAGTGGTTCGGATCTCACTTTGAACTGTAGATCCAGTCTCGATTGGTCTATTTGTGCATACAGGGGACTTGAAAGAAAAACTCAAATGTATTGAAAGTTTGTCGGTGGTGTGCGAAGATGTACATGATCCTTGTATTGCAAGTGTTCCCTGTAGTCCCATTTTTCGCCGCTAGGTGGTGGCAAACACAAAATAGTTCTTCCTGGGGCTGAAAATGCTTCTTGTGTGCAACATTTTGATAAAAGGAATAGTGCTACAGATGCTCTGGTCTCGTTCTTGCCACAGTTTTAACAAGGCCTTTCTGAATTTCGAGCCCAGACAGAGACTCGTCTCGTCTCAGAACCATCCCAAGAGTCAGAGTTCTCAAAGTTGAACAAAATGAAGTTTATAAACTTTAAAAACTTTCGGTTAAATAGGCCACACCACACTTTTAAGGGGTTGTTATTACCAAAACATTTCTAAACCGTTATGTTTTTCTCCAGTTTCACATTTCAATGTTATTCAAGTTAAAATTATGAAATTATAATGGGTTCAACGGTTTTATAATGTTTCAATTTCCTGTGTAAAATTGGTTGATTTGCTAGATTTGTAGTGAAATCAAAGGTCTAATTTCGATCCAACCACCGGCAAAAAAAGAAATTCTTCACGTGAAGACAAGAGAAGAGACGCTCTCTACAAAATTAGTGTCATAAAAAGTATAGGTAAAAGCACTAGAAAATGGATAATGTCCGATTAACATCTCATGCTGCCTTTTCGTTTCTTTTTGAATCATGAAACTGTCATTTCTAAAACAAAAATAAACATGGTGATGGACAATTTGCTTGGTATTATTTATGAATACCACTCTACAATTGAACGCAATCACATAGGGAATGAAATTTGGACACATTGGGATACCTTAAATAAAGCTATATAATATAATGCAACTTGATACACTACAGATGGTACCTAAACCGAGACGTCGTTTTGAAATTCTAGAGGTGGAGACGAAACCCTTTGAGACTTGTTAGAGAAACAAGACTTAACTGTCGATACTCTCCGTCTCGTTCGAAACTTTGGTATACTACATCAACGTATTATTGCGAAAATTTTACCCAAACCAAAATTACTTTGCTATGCGACTTCTTCAGATATACCTGATCACTTATATATTTTGTTTATTGTAATTACTAGTTAATCCATTAACGGTAACTGTGAACCTGTGCATGGTTGTAATACGAGGCACCGTCCCCCTTGATTAGCGCCAAAACCTTATTTATGATTACATAAGCGTGATTATTTGTTTGTTTGTTTGTGTGAGTATATTTCTAGTAAATCCACTATATGGAGGCAAAGAAAGGCTACTCGGCACTGGACCCACAGTTTACAGTGTGAGTCAAACTACTATGTGCCTCCACCGAGTGCGTTTATTGTTGACAAGAATAATTAATTGAAGTTACGGCTGCATAACATAATAAGTGTCGTATATTGCAAAATCATGTAGTAATTTAAGCTAAGATTGATTGATTTGCTTTATTTTACTTTGCCTTTTGTGCCACTTTTGGCTAATTTGCGAAGATGGGGATGAGTGATGATGTGATGAAATTGATGAATGGACACTCATAAACATCCATGCCCAGGCCAGGATTCGAACCCGGGACCCCTGGGATCGTAGCGCGATGAGATAACGGGGGCCACGGGGGCCGGCAATTTAAGCTAAGAGATTTCTGTTATTCTGATGTCATTATGTAAGTATTAAATAAACACATACCTAAATATAAGTGTTCTTAAACAGAAAAAGATAATTTTGATAATAAAGTTCTTATTTTCTGTCATTAAAACCTTAAATATATAAGATGGTCATGATTTTTATTGCAGGAACGTGGAAAGTAGGAGAACCATGATAGAAAAATGAAGGGGGGGGGGGCAGGGTGGAAAGTATAAGGCGCCAAAAATCTACCTCGCGCGGGTGAAAATTTTATATTGAGCCGTCTCTGGTTTTTAGTTTTTTATTCTTTGTTCGTACACTGTACATGTACTCCGTTTTTCGCACGGAGAATATCAAGACGAAAGTCGATTTCTTGCTATGTTTCGTTCAAAATGCCAACATCCACAGTAGTTATAGCTGTTCTGGCTTTCAGTTCATTAATGACTATCAGGCGCGTTGTATAAACAATGCCTTCAACACATCCCAAGAAATGTACACCCTCGTTGTTTGAGCTGTAACGTACGGGACTTTTCTAGTATTGACCACGAGACGAGACTTTGGCCTGTCTCGTCTCGTGGAAATGCTGTGAAATGCTGTCACTTGTCTTAAACATTCGTTTGTCTCGGGACACATGATCAATCTCGTCTCGTCTCGTCTCGAATGTTTAAAAGCCTGTCCCGTCTCGTCCCGTGGGCAACACTAGACTTTTCATAACTTAGGATACTTCCCGTTTCTAAAAACTTCCCTTTCCACTATGATACTGATTCTAAAAAGAGGATGTTTCGGGTAACGCATTCTGTAGTTTCTCTGAGTTTGAGTCACCGATTGCGTTTCAGTAAACTAGCTGGCAGTTTGAGCTCTCTCTCTCTCTCTTGTGGATTCTCCATTTTCTTCAACTACGTAGCTGCATGCTATCCGTGAATGCGTTTATGTCCTATAAACAAAGAAAGAAACTCTTTTAGTTTATCCATCTATCCATGATACTGGTTTATGTGTTTCTTTCTTTTCTGTTTCATTCACTGTTAAAATGTGCCACACCTTTTGTAGACACCTTGTATATATTCACGGGGAAAGCAACCTTAGAACTAACACGTAGGAAAGTTTAAACTTCGTTCTTACAGTGGAGATGGAAAATAGCGAAGTCTCTGGATGAGTAGTACTGTTGACCAAATCATTTTATTTTACTTCATGTTAATGACGACAGTAAAGTGTTATTTTTTAAAAAACCTCCTCCTCCCTTGTACGCCATGGATTTCTGCCAACTAAACACGCCACTGGCCTTGCTGTTTCTGAATGTATTAGAACGTATACAGCAAGACAGGGAGGGGAAACACACTGGATGAATCGATCTTCAGTTCTGCAGGATACGTATGATTTACGTAATCAGTTGACACTGACCAACAATTTTGCGTGGGTAAATATTACGTAACGTTTTCAATGTCATACTTACCGGACATGCTTCGTAACGGTTAAATGAATGTAAAGAGTTTTCACAGCAAACAGACCGGTGTTTACAAATCTCTCCAAAGTCAAGTGAAGGTTGTACTTTATGGAATCCTCATCTTTGAGGGCACTTCACAGTACGTTGACCTCCACACTAAAAAAATGCTACTTGGTTGCCACCCAAAGTGGTGGCCACCAGTGTGTGGAAGTAACAAGTTACTTATAACGCAATTACACTTGCTATAGGTCTTGTCTAGTCTTACGGCGGGCGCTCTACGTGCTGGAAAGGAGAGTGGGGAGCGGGGGAATACTCCGCAGACCAACCAGACAGCAGCGGTGGCGTCGAGAGGAGGTGCTGCGTGCACCTCGTTCTACAGGCTGCTGCGTTTCTTATCGCGCTGGATTGGTCGCTTCCCCGCTCCCCACTTCCCTTTCCAGCATGTAGGCCGCCTGCCGTGAGACTGGACAAGAGCTGTAGTTACTGTTTCGAGTGATAGTAGCTGCTACTATTTGAAACGAGAAACTACGGACGTTCCCAGAAAATTTTAAGAAAATTATTTCTGATATGTGTGCGTGTGTGTTCATACATATAAAGGAGCTATGGCGGTGCAGTGGGTAGGACGTCTTACAGCCACGCGGAAGACCCGGATTAATTTCCCATGGGCGATTTCAGGTGGGGAATTTCTCCAGCAATGTGTATCATGTAGCGCTTCTGATGAATGGTTACTCGGGCATCCTGAGGGGGGAGGCGGATAAAAGCAGCTGGAGCATTGTGCTGATCACATCACTTGGAAACAATTTTAATATGGGGGACCTTCATGTCACAGTGCAATGCGCAGGGAAGGGTAGCTTTACTTACTCTATTATGTTCTATGTGATGTTTGCGATTCATCGTAAAAAAATATTCAGAAGCAGAGAGAGAAAGATTGAGTGATTGATTTGTTTCATTTTGCATCGCGTTTCTTCCAGTTTTGTCTAATTGCGAAGATGAGGATGAATGGTGATAAGATGAAATAGATGAAGGGACAATCACAAACACATGTGGACAGGACAACACAAGTCCCATAGAGGATTATACTGGCCATGGGTCCAGACGCCAAAGCATCGCTAGTCTGCACAAGGCAGTCCAGGGTGTACTACGTGGACGGGAGGTTGGCATTTAGTTGTTTTGAGAAATGGGCACCTCTCACATCCCAGAGAGAGAAAGGGAGTGAGGCAAATTAAGAACATTATAAGCGAGTGAGTGAGGGAGACAGGAGCAGAATATGAAGAGTGGAAGAGAATTGAGGAAACAAACCAGAAAACTGAAAAGGATGGCAGTAAAAGAAATAATCAACAATAGAGAGGGTAAGCAAGAATATATACTGTGACATGGGATGTGTTTCGTTAAGTTTAATATGGCAACTTTCAGGGTGTTGGATTATTATTAAATTTATATGCAAGACTGATATCATATCCTTGTAGAGAATCTCTTTAACTTTCCAACGATACGTGTCAAATCCATATTCAGTTAATTTGGAATTTTCCTGTCGTGATTGACATTTTGGTGGAATTGCCCTCAAATTTTTAGATTGTGGGTGTAATTTCTGCCGGGTGATGTTAACTTTTGTTCATATGTTTACATCGTTGAATCTCTACACTCGAATATAGTATTTATTTTCTTATGTCGGTTATTTCACCTTCTTTTCTACCTCTCTAGCTTCATCATAGAACAAATGGCTAGGTGAGAAGTGAAATGCCCATGATTTATTCAGAACCTATAGATTCAGAGGCAGACGACGATGCAAAAATTATCTCGGGTTGGCCTTCCTTTGAAGCAGCATGTTAACAGTGTAACGAACCCGACTCGTCACGACTCGGACTACTTCATGGGAATGTAAATGTATTGTAGAACTTTGTACTTAACTCCGAATTCCATAAATATGTACGTATGTTCATCGTGGCTTCAGGTACCATGCGAACTATATCCACGAGGCCTTTATATTTCCATTTCTCCTAAAAATCTATACTTAAAGCAACGTGGTTTTAGTATTGCACAATTTTATATGTATGTATGTATGTGTATATATATATGTATGTATATATATATATATATATATATATATATATATATATATATATATATATACACACACCGATGATGCTATAAATTAGCGAAAATTTTGAATTTTCCTACTGTCCGGTGAGTGTTTCCTTTTACCTTATTTGATTTATATATATATATATATATATATATATATATATATATATATATATATATACACACACACACACACACAGTACTTTTTTTCTTGTGGTACGCTGAGGTACGCCTTTTTTGGGTGATAATAAAACAAATAACATTTTAACGAAAGAAATGTGTGTGTGTGGGGGGGGGGGTGAGTTGCACTGAAATTTATTTATTTAAATATTGTGAACAGATTCACGGATTTTTATAACAGATCCAATCCATGAGTTCTGGGTGTGACAATCACACGCTTCAAATCTAAATATTTTATGAACAAAGACATTGAGATCATCCATATCATAATTATAGTTTCAGAATGATGACATTGTTATTATCCCGAAGAGTGAGCTCTGTGAACAACGTTGTTTTGGGGCAATTCAAAAATAAGAGGAGTTCCAGGTGTTACTCACACGGTGGTAAAAGCTTCATCTATCACCACACAACTTGAAAACTGTGTATTTTTACAACTTTTTTATCCATCATATTTTGGGGGTGAAATGTAGATTGTAACCTTTCATCTCACGTATTTTATTTCAGTGAAACATTTTTATTTTTACTGTTATTATTTTTTTAAAAAAAGAACCGGGTGTGACTATGTGAATACCTCATTAATTAACTCCATTTTATGCCATATTACTCATCTAATAGTTTAACTGAACAATATCAAAGGGGAAAAGAACCTCCTTAACTCATAAATTTTAATAATAACCAAATTTATTTGTGAGAATTACAAATTTGTTGAGCATTGTTTATACACTCAAGTCTTAATGTAAAAAGACAACCTTTATCACATTTTCCATTTCTCTTTGTTAATGTGTATTCCTAAAGCTATTCTTAAAGCCATTCAAGGATATGTAAATATCAAATTAGTAACTATTTAGTGTTCTGCACTAAGCTAAAGCTAGAGCTTAAGTTTAATGAAGTTTAAATAGTATTTGGACTAATTTTACTTTTTTTGAAGTGGTAGGATCACTTTGTCATGGATTGGCCCAACACTGTATAAATGACATACATGAGTACATACATATAATATCCATAATCATGAAATAGGCTTAAAATGATGTACCAAGATCAACTACATAGGTTAGACATTAATATAAGAGTAAGAAGTTTAAAAATCTTAAAATAGGGTTCATTATTGTCGGATTTGATTACCATACACTGGGACATATACTGGGGTATTCTTACACAAGTGTTTCAAGATTTATCGTACAATCTAATATACCTGCTAAGATATTTTCTATAAACTGATGACATAATATATTTCTTCCACGTTCAAGCTTACATAATGTGAATTGGCTACTTAAGTTACTGTATTCATAACAAACAAAATACATTTTAAAATTATTATATATATATATATATATATATATATATATATATATATATATATATGCAAACAGTTTTATTTTCAATAAGAAATGTATTTCTTTTGAAATTTAATGGATACCATATTTGACAGGCATATTCTAAGGTATACAGGAAGATGAAAAGTTTTAAATTACTTATTGCTTTCGTATCAGGTTTTTCATAATAGATCTTGCTTTTTAATAATTACATTTACATGTGCTTGAAAAGCAAGGTTAGTATCGTATATAACACCTGGGTCTTTGATTGATTTATTTATTTTGTGTTTTAAGTCGACTTTGTGCACAGTAAGGCTAATCGGGACTGGACCTACAGTTTAAAGTGGGATCCGAACAACTATGTGCCTCCACCGGGTATCGAACCCTGGACCCCTTGATTACAAGGCTACGACTCTACCATTGCGCCGGGGAGGCCGACCTAGGTCTTTGATATTGTCTACATTTTGTAATGGCTCATTGTTAATTTATAACTATAGACTGTATATTGCATTTTTTTGGTACACCTTAGAAATCATAGCAAAACATTATAAGTCACCACAGTATCGAATTGAAGCAAATAATTTCCCCTCTCCTAAAAAATTACAGATAACAAGATAAGTGGAACAAATATTAATATAGACTTGCAGGGAGGAAGGGGGCATAGTGGATTAATTGGTTAGCGCATCGGATTTGCAATAAAATCATAGGTCTATGGAAGGTTGGAATCCCACCACCGGCAAATATAAATTTGTTGAACTGAAGACGAGAGAAAAGGAGCTCTCTCGGAACGTAGGGTTAGAAGATGTATAGTTAAAAGCACTAGGCAATGGAAAATGCCCAATTAACATTGTATGTTAGGTTGGTGCATTTTTGGAGTAAAAATTGATTTCTTGTCCGTTGTGGCTACAGGGTGGGGAAGGATACTAGATAACAGTTGTTAGTTGGAACATTTACTGGTTCTGATTCAGGAGCGGCGCCAGAAATTTTCGACCGGGTGGGCAGAAGCTGTATATTGATAGATTAGGGTGGGCAGGTATAAATGTAAGGCCATGTAAGTGTAAGTGAGTGTAAGACACATACGACATACAGACATATGTATCCCCTTCTCTGATCACATCACCACTCACGACCTGATCAAAAAAGTGTGGGGCGTTACCCCCACACCTCCTATACGCCTTCATGGCGTGGTGCTAAGCACAGGGGAGCACTTTACATATTTTTTTACCTTTGTTCCTGATCATATAATTGTCATCATATGAGTTCTTGGCTTACAAGGTTATTACAACTGACAAACGTACGAGTATCTGGATGTTTGCAGTAACGGCTATCGGGTGCCAAAATTTGGGGTCAAGGGCAATTTACTCTTTTGGTAGAAAAGTCTTAGCATTAGGAGGCCATAGTGCGGGTGCAACAAGTGGCAAAATGTGGCGGGGGGAACTCCCCCGCCTCGCTCCTCCTAATCGCCGCCACTGGATATTTGGATTAAAATTAATGTCTTATTGGGAATGTAAACAAACACACATGTAAAAACCAATTCTTTGTTTATTCTGCATAAAGTGTCCCCAGGCTTATGAAAGGCTATTTTGACAAAATATCGTCCAAAAATCTGTTAGCGAAGTTGTTATTTGCTTTCTGAAGTAAGTCTTCCTTACTCATGCGGGAGAAGTAACACACGTAGGGTTAGATGAACACATGCATTGAGGTAACAAATAGTTTACATTTTGTAGAATGTGATTTTGTATGGCGCGACCTTTTCGAAAGCGCTCAAATGTTAACCTCTATCCTACGCAGTATACCCTGGAAACTTTAATCTTGCAGGCGAACGAATCTCCGGCCCCTGGAACCACAGTAAAAATAATAATTTGTGGGGGGTTGTATTTTCAATGTCTGCGTGTATTTTTCCCCCCCCTTCGTCACTTTCATCTAATCACCATTGAACTTCATTGTCGCCATTAGCCAAAATTAGCAGAAAAGTGACTTCACATAGAACAAATCAGTCGAATCAGCAACAACTTACTCTTCGAAAAATGGAGTTTCATTAGTTCATACCACTTCGAAAGTTGAGGTGGTAGTTTCAATTTCACAGTGTTTCATTCTTGTATCAAGGCAGCTAACTCCGTGATAATGGTGATAATATAACACGTTCCCTGCGGGTTCTTCCTGTATATATTTTTTCTCCAATGGCATAACGTAGTCGCTTTATAATGAAGAAGTTGTGGTCTCTACTGCCCCCTCCCCTGATGGAAGCACAATGCACACTGGTTCGGACTCCACTTTAAACTGTAGATTTGGTCCCGATTAGCCTATCTGAGCATAAAATTCGACTTTAAAACAAATAAATAAAAATTTCTTATGGATACTTCAGTAGTGTAAACTTATTGTTTCTAAGTAGTACTTGGTACGAGCCCTTTTTCTATGGATTTAACCTCAGTGGTAGCATATTTTGACGATTTTTTTGTTGATTTTATAGCGTTTGACGACTTTTCAGTGCAATTTTCACCGCATCTTATTTTTTTCCCACCTCGTACTTGGTACGAATGCCACGATCTTACGTGATATAACATAACCTATTCATTTTTTTTGTGCTAAACTACACGAGAGCCTCTACGTGCTTTGACCTACTTTAATAGTAGTGTAATCAACCCGTTTCAGCGTCATCAAGTGAGCCACAGTGTTGCCAACCCACGAAAATTTCACCAAAACCTCAAAAACTCACTTTCTCTCCACGTTCCGCGCCTCATTTATTGCGCTGACGAGTGTAATCAGCCTGTTTCTGCGTCATCAAGTGAGCCACAGTGTTGCCAACCCACGAAAATTTCACCAAAACCTCAAAAACTCACTTTCTCTCCACGTTCCGCGCCTCATTTATTGCGCTGACGATGTTTCACAGCGCAGTAGTAGGTGGAATGGTACGTTCTGGCGACGCCCTTTGACCTACTTTTTATTTTACGACTTTTTACGGACTAAATTAACCTACAATGAGAGAAAAATGGACAGAAAAAGCTCTGGCATCACTTTTTAAGCTATTTTTTACCTCCTGCAATTTTGCTCTTATGCTAACCTCGCCCACCTCGCCCTTTGACCTACTTTTGTAATGACTTACGACATTTTCCTATAAGTCTGTCTCCTCTTACTGTAAGGTCCCTCAGTGTAATCTACTACGACCTGCTCTCAGCGTAATCTGCCACGACCTAAAAAATACGATGTTTTTTTTTTAAACTCTCTCTCATGTGTGTTCTTCTACAATATGTGGCCCCCCACTGCTACGACCTAACGGGGGAGGACTTCGTTCCTACGGATGTTTTTGGCCCCCCACTGTTACGATGTTTTTTCTCCTCATGATGCAAAAAAAATAATATGGTATTGTAGCGGTATTTGAAATCGACTGTGCTGCGTGAAGGGGGAAAAATATCTTTTCATGTTCACTGAACAAATATAGGAGAGGTGGAAGAGTACTTCCTGGCTTTTCATCGAAAAAACGGGGGGGATCGTGGTACTTCATGAGCGCGTACGTCTGATCCCGGATGGATTTTATGAACGTGGTCGCGAAATTCAACAGAGTCGTGGTCGTGTCTCGATTTTTCACATCCTCCGGCTTTTTCTCGGAATTTCGATCTTTGGACCTCTTTCAGGCACGCCTCGGAAAAAGTCGTAACGCGTTCTCTCAGCAGAGTTAAAATTTGGTTCGTCGTTGTTTCTTCTGTCTTTCCTACCCTTTTTATTGTACTGTTCGGAGAGTTGACGCAGGAACGATTTCAGGTTCGAGGTCGCAGAATTCTTGAAAACGGTGTATCTTCTATCCAAGGATAATTTTCCCACGTTCTATTATCTTGAAACCTGAACACGTACATCAGGAGCAGATCTGCATTTAATTTTAGAAAGATGGGGTACACATTCCGGCGCAACCCATCGAAATGATTAAAAGTTCTTTGGTTACGGTTTCGGCCATGATCTGCTGCAACCTGGCCGTCCGCGTCTTCTCGTCGGCTATCAAGAACGTGTCGGTCAATTTCTGCATTAGTCGCTTGACGTGTTCGCGATTCGAAACGTAAGCTATATTTTTTTCGTACAATTCGAGCAGGGCTCCCACGTCTAAATGGTTGATGTACCCGAGAGCGACAGAGGATGATTTCAGCGCTTCGCAAGTGCAGGAGAAGGTGGTCCCCCAACCCTGGGGACGATCGAAGTTGATGCTGGCAGAGAGCGCAAGATGGTGAAGCCCGTACAAGATCGAAAAAAAACGAAACATTCGAGTACAATCTCCAGCAACGCGATGAACATGTGAAGCATGTTCTTCTCGTCCGTGAGAGGAGCCAAAATTCGAATTTACCAATTCGATGATGGGCGGATTGCCTTCGTACCTGCTATCCAAAAGCGTAGAAGGTTCGAAACAGCCGAACCCATGCAGATCGATATGTATTTTTGTTGCACGGAAGCTTCGAGTATCGCGTTGAGGACGTACTTTTCCTAGTAAATAGAATCTCATTGAATTTTGGGTTCATCGTGCGTTTTTGTATTCACACCCAAGAAATTCTATATAAATAACATACCTGAAAATTGTATCGCTAAATATACTAGACTTTTTTTGATTTCTGTGATTTTGGAGAAAGCATAATGGAATCCACCAGTTTGATCGAATGTGTTACTTGCGAAAAATTAATATCTAAAACTAATATTAGCAAGCACAGGGCAAGATGTAACGAAACAGCTTCGAGTTTAAATCGTTAGTAGAGGTAACGGACCGGTTGAACGTCCTCAATTGGGGCTCGCCTTAATGGATTTGTCTCGTAAGGCATGAGCCCCCTGAAGCTGACAGTGTTGCCAGCTGCTTACTCGAAAAAATCACCAAGGTTTTTTTTGGGTTTAACGTAGCCTCAAGCAAGGAGCTGGCAATCTTGCTTGAGGCTCGCCTTAATGGATTTTTCTCGTAAGGCATAAATTCTATTTTCTCGCAGTGTTGCTAATATTTTACTCGAAAAAAATCACCAAGGTTTTTTTTCTTGGTCTAACCTAGCCTAAAACAAGGAGCTGGCAATTTTGCTTGAGACTTGGCTTACAGTGCATAAAGCAAGGAGCTGGCAATCTTGCTTGAGGCTTGTCTTACAGTGCATAAAGCAAGGTTGCCAACCTACTGGTATTTTTGCCATAATTTTTTACAAAAAAAAGAGAGGAGAGAGAGAGGGAAGAGTTAAACAACCGACAACTACCAACACCCATCTACAGCTTTTTTTGTCTAACCTAACCTAAAGCAAGGAGCTGGCAATTTTACTTAAGACTTGGTTTACAGTGCATAAAGCAAGCTTGCCAACCTACTGGTATTTTTGCCATGGCTTTTTACAAAAAAAAAGAGGAGAGAGAGAGAGAGAAGAGTTAAACAACCGACGGCTGCCAACACCCCACCCTAACCTAACCTAACCTACTCTAACCTAACCTACTCTAACCTAACCTAACCTAACCTAACCTAACCTACTCTAACCTAACCTAACCTAACCTAACCTAACCTACTCTAACCTAACCTAACCTAACCTAACCTAACCTAAAGCGAGGAGCTGGCAACCTTGCTTGAGGCTTGCCTTACAGTGCATAAAGCAAGGTTGCCAACCTACTGGTATTTTTGCCATGGCTTTTTACAAAAAAAAGAGAGAGGAGAAAGAGAGAGAGGGGAGAGTTAAACAACCGACAGCCCACCTACAGTTTTTTTTGTCTAACCTAACCTAACCTAACCTAACCTAACCTAACCCAACCCAACCCAACCCAACCCAACCTAACCCACCCTAACCTAACCTAACCTAGCCTAACCTAACCTAACCTAACCTAACCTACTCTAACCTAACCTAACCTAACCTACTCTAACCTAACCTACTCCAACCTAACCTAACCTAACCCAACCTAACCTAACCTAACCTAACCTACTCTAACCTAACCTACTCCAACCTAACCTAACCTAACCTAACCTAACCTAAAGCAAGGAGCTGGCAACCTTGCTTGAGGCTTGCCTTACAGTGCATAAAGCAAGGTTGCCAACCTACTGGTACTTTTGCCATGGCTTTTTACAAAAAAAGAGAGAGGAGAGAGAGAGAGAGAGGGGAGAGTTAAACAACCGACAGCCCACCTACAGTTTTTTTTGTCTAACCTAACCTAAAGCAAGAAGCTGGCAACTTTGCTTGAGGCTTGCGTTACAGTGCATAAAGCAATTTTTGCCAACCTACATATACTAAACAAGAAGATAGGTTAGGTTAGGTTAGGTTAGGTTAGGTTAGGTTAGGCAACAAACACGCACTGTCGTAAAAAAGAGAGAGATGGGCGGATGGTAATATAGTATGTGTGTGCGTGTGTGCGTATAATATGTAGCATTATTAACTAGAGTGTGTTGGCAATTTACTTACAACTAAAAAAAAATAGAGATGCCAATGTTGCTGTAAGATGAAGAGAGAGAGAGATTTATGGCCGGCAACAGTGGTGAGCGATGTCCTCTCTCTTCTGTGCAATATGATATTATGATGTTACTGTAGTTTTTGACGAGGATTACGAGTTAACTAAAAAACCTGCAACTAGAGAGAGTTGCCAGCACACACATGCTGTTGTAAGAGAGAGATGGGTGACTGGGAGGGGGGGCAGCATTTCTGGCTATTCACAGTGGCGGATGTACTTCCTGTTTTTTCAAAAGCTAACAATAATAATGGAATTTCATGCTGACGCATTTATTTCGTTCAAAAATTCGTGTTCAGCACAGATAATGCTATGTAATTTTCACATCAGCTCAGCCAACTGTTGAGAAATAATGACGTCAGGTAACAGCATTGGTGGGGGTGACGTGATGAATTTACGAAAGTAGGAAAATGACAGTGCTAAAAATTGAAGTATAGAACTATTTTCTAGAGCATACACATGATGCTTAGGTTACAACAGCTGTTAACATCAGGTCTGGCAACTGTTGAGAAATAGTGACGTCAGTTAACAGCATTGGTAGCAGTGATGCGATGCGATGCGATGCATTAACTTGTGAATTTTCGAACTCGTAAAATGATGTGGCTGAAATGTAGGGGGAAGAATGTTCTAGACTGGATTTCTACTAGTCCACGTTGTTAACCTACATATTACTCCTCGACTAATAAACTAGAAGCTCGAGGGGCATCAGGTCTTATTTTTTATTGTGAGCTGCAAGAAGAACATTGTGATTTTGATTGAAATTAACTAACGTGAGTAAATTTGTTTGTTAGCTTGCATGAGTTGGCTTTGTGTTATATAAATAGGTAGTGTTGCTTCTGTGAGTTGATTCTGTAATAACCAAACAAATGTAAAGAAATTGTAGATAAAAAGTAAAACTCTCTACAAAAACCAAACAATTCTTAAGCATATTGTGGAAGGAATATATACTCGCAAAGCACGCAAAAAGAAGAGAGATAGAGTATACGAGTTTTAAGTGTGTTGCATGTATCTCTCTTCTTTTTTTCTTGCTTTTTTTATATATATATTTATTACATATTACTATATACACCAAGCATATGCAAAATAGCAATATGCGGGGGTGTAAGAGGACGACTTTCTGGTAAGATGCCCAACAGTTAACCTCACTTCCACGTAGTACACCCAGGACTGTAGAGTAACGAGGCTCTGGCGTCTGGCAGACCAGTATAATTTTGCGTGTGTTAGCCTGTTTTTTTTTTTTGTGCGTTTGATATTTAGTGGAGGTACATAGTGTTTCGAATTTTATTATTATTTAGTTTTATACACAGAAAAAATATTAAACATAAAATTAAATAAAATATATCTAATTATGTTTTTTTTATCACAACAAGCATTCACAAAAAAATAACAATAATGTGGTTTAAAGTTTTTTAACGTAATTGCTACGTAAACAAAATGGCCGACTTGCAATGAGTGTGTCAAAGTTTTTTTAAGCCTAATTGCTACGTAAACAAAATGGCCGACTTACAATGACTGTGTCAAATATGAATAGATTGAGAGATGGAAAGAGAAGTTAAATATGCTTAAATAAAGTGCTCCTCTGTGCATAGCACCATACCATAAAAGCATATAGGAAAACTGCCATGTTTAATGCATGAAACTTAAATATACATATAAAATTAAAATATTTGGTGCTGACCACATCACACATTGGTGATTTTGCATTGTACTTTCCTATATTCACATATGTACAGTAAAACTAATCGGGACTAGGCTTTTAGTTTTTTTTAAAATAGGATCCGAACCACTATGTACTTTTATCGGGTTCGAACCTAGGACCTCTTGATTACAAGGCAACAACACAACCACCGCACTTTCGAACCCTAATGAATATGTAGGAAAAAACAACGGTATATACATAATCCAAAATTGCGTGGTTCTAGGCCCCATAGGAACCAAGAAAATCAATGTCTTGGGAAAACGTCTTAAGATATTTGTCTTAATCTTTAAGAAAGTCGACTTCCGGTCTGTCAAGATGTTACTTCCGGTCTGTCAAGAAAATTTTCTTAAGACAAAAATCTTAAGACGTTTTCCAAGACATTGATTTTCTCGGCTCCTAATTGAGCTAGGATGATGATTTTAGGTTTGTTGGATAGGATTCGACGAAAACTATTCGACTAGCAAATAAAATCGATTCCACCCCCTCAAGTTTTGGAAATACAGACAATTTTTTTATTTTTTGAGAAACTTGATTTGCCGGCTTAGTTTTTACTCTAATTTGAAAATTTTAATGATATTTGATAAAAAATTGAATGTACTCTACAACCTATTGGAAACATAATGATTAGTGCTTACTGTTTCCAAGTTATTTTAAATTTAAATTTCAAGATGTAATTTCTAAGTTGTTTTGTAACTCGTAAACTATGGGTCGTAGAAAACCCATTCTTGTTTTATCTGCTATTGCCCAACAAATACTATAAACACAAATAATGTTTATTGTTTGATTTAAAAAAATCGAAAATAACTTTGTTTTCTGAAAATAAAAGAAATGTGTGTATGGAAAAAAAAATACGATTGTGTAATTTTTTATGATGTATGTTTGCATGTAAAAATAAGTATACCTGAAAATTTTAGAATTTCAAAATAGCTATATATATATATATTTGCTATTATATCAGCCGAAACAATAGAATATATATAAACAAGTATATTTTCATAGTTTCATACCTCTACTAGATTGGTAGAAAAATATACTAATGGGCAATAAAATCTGAAGAAGATTCGTGTCTAGCAAAAAATAAACTAAATAGAATTACACATGCATACAATATTTATTGTGCTTTTTTTTCTATCTACAATCATATTTTTCTTATATATTTTTTTAAATTTTTTTTACAGGGTTTATTAAAGCACATATTTGAGGAAAACAAAATTTTTCTCGTAAGGCATTTTTTTTGTAAACACTCTACCACCAACAGATCACATATAAATAAACATACCCCCCCAAAAAAATGCGCTCCATGAAAAGTTGCCCTGTGTGCAAGATAACCATATCAAGCAAACATTTTGCAAGACATTGTCGTACCTGCGTGCCGGGCAAGCATTTGGCTGCTAAAAAATCATGTCCCAAATGCGGTATACATATTACCATTAATAATTTAAAGAGGCATATAACATCATGCAAAATTGTCGTCGGAACACCTGTTCCACAACCGTCGACCAGCTCCACCAAGAGGAAGGCAGAAGCAGCCTCCATCAATGCACCATCCGCCAAACGTGTCAAGCCTGTGGCGAAAGCGAACCGGACTGCTTTCGAGCGGTTGTTAGAGGACTTTGTCCTCACTTCGGAGGGCTCATGCGACGTGCGTAGCTTTTTAGAGGAGAAGCGAGCAGAGATAATTTCCATCCTCGGTGATGCGCTTGCAACGCACTCCACCAAATTCTACGCATCGCTACGTTGCCAGTACAAGAAGCCGTCTGATGAAATTTACAGCTTCTGCCACAACACCAAGGCGAAGACGCTGCATCTGGCGGATGTCGACAACCTCGAGGTCATCTACACCCAGTTTGCAGAGGAGCTGGTGGCGAAACAAGAAGAACATGAAGCTGAGGGCTCGGGGGGTTCGCTGTGTGGGGGGCCTCACGAACTGTGCGTCAAACTTTGCAAGTTTACGCCTCTCTCCGCCTCCAGCTACGTCCCCTTACCACCTTCCATCGCGGCAAAGAAGGCTGTCCTGAACATTCAAAACGGTGACGCCAAGTGCTTCGTATGGTGTGTTCTGGCAGCGTTGCACCCAGTTGAGCCAAAAAATAATCCAAAACGCGTTAACCACTACCTACCCTACGAGTCGGAACTGGAAGATGCTATGGCTGGGATCGACTATCCCGTAGAGGTCCGGGACATTCGCAAGTTCGAGGCCCGTACACACAACCCTCGGTTGGCCATCAACAATAACGGCCTCACCGACAAAAATGTGGTGTACCCCATCCGGGTGAGCGACGTAGAGGACGATGGTGCGCAGGAAATTCACCTTCTGCTCATCAAGGATGAAACTCATCACCACTACACCCTCATTCGCTCCCTCTCTAGACTTGTTTCGAGCCAACAGAGCAGTGAGAGTCACCACGTCGAGGTGTGTCGCAGGTGCATGTCAATTTTTGATAATCGAAAACAGCAGGATTACCAGCGCATCAGAGGTCCCAACATCGCTGCAGAGAAGCTCGCTCGCCACAAACTTTATTGCGATGCCAACGAGCCTGGGGTGGCAGTCTTGCCCAAACCTGGCACCGTGGAGCGTTTCCGCATGCACGGTGCCATGGTGGAGCATCCCGCTATCATCATCGCGGATTTCGAGGCCTTCCTCAAACCCCTGTCCACTTGCGATCCAGATCCCGAAGTTTCCTCCACCACCCCTTACCAACTCCACGAGGCATCCAGTTTCGCATACGTTGTGGTGCGACGTGACCAGCACATCGCCCCCGAGCCCTACGTGTACCGTGGCCCCGACGCAGCCAAACATTTCCTCGAGAGGATGGTTGTCGAGGCCAACGAGATAGGAAAAGTACTGTTGGCCCTCAAGCCTATGCTCCCACTGTCCCCCGACGATCAACGTAGACACGACGAGGCCATCGCTTGCCCCGTCTGCGTCAAGGAGTACACCGCCAACAACCGTAAAGTCCAACACCACGATCACTTTAACGGTAGGTACGTTGGTCCTTGGTGCAACGATTGCAACCTCATGGCCCGGGACCCGCGCTTCATCCCTGTGTTTTTTCACAATGGCTCGGGATACGACTTCCACCACCTGATCAAGCATCTTGGATACGACAACAAGAGAATCAACGTTCTCGCCCAGAACGAGGAGCGTTACATCAGTGTGAGCAAACAAGTGTCGATCCCAGAATTATGCTCTACCGTCGAGCTTCGCTTCCTCGACTCCCTGGGGTTTCTCCCGGCAAGCCTCGATGCTCTCGTGGGGAAGCTTAGCGACGAGCAAATGCTCATCACCTCAGCAAACTTTCCGAACTTGGACGCCGGCCTCTTCAAGCGTAAGGGGGTCTATCCCTACGAATACATCACAGACCCCTCCAAGTTCGCGGAGACGTCGCTACCTCCCCAGGCGAAGTTCTACAGTCAGCTACGAGGCTCGAACATCACCGACGAAGAATATCACCAGGCCCAGTCCATGTGGCGCGAGCTGGGCTGTCGAACTCTCGGGGACTACCACGACGCCTACCTCAGACTTGATGTGACGCTCCTCGCCGACGTGTTCCAGACGTTCCGTGCGACCGCAATAAAAATCTACCAGCTGGACCCTGCCTACTTCTATAGTCTCCCCGGACTGGCGTGGTCAGCCATGTTTCTGGTGACGAAGATCGAGCTGGAGCTTCTTTCGGACGTGGACATGGTGCTGTTTGTGGAACGCGGCATCCGGGGTGGCATGGTCCAGGTGTCGCAACGGTACGCGCGCGCCAACAACCATCACATGGCTACTGGCTACGACCCCTCACAACCGTCCAGCTACATCATGCACACGGACGTGAATAACTTGTACGGACACTCCATGATGCAGCCACTCCCCTTTAGAGGGTTCGAGTGGGCCGACCCCTCCAACTTTAACATTGAAAGCTTCGACGATTCAGAACATGGGTTCTTCGCCGAGGTTGATCTGCAATTCTCCGAGAAGCTGCAGGATTTGTTCAACGATCTCTCCCCTGCACCCGAGTTCAAGTGTCCACCCAATTCCAACCAGAAGAAGCTCATCATGGATTTCGAGCCCAAGAAGAATTACGTCCTACACTACCAGAATCTCCGGTGGTTGATGCAGCAAGGGGTCACGGTCCACGCAGTTCACCGCATCCTCAAGTTCGAGCATTCTCCGTGGTTGCGTCCATATATTAAAGTCAACACCAAACACCGCACCGCAGCCACGTCCGAGCTTGATAAGGAGTTCTTCAAGCTTATGAACAATGCGGTGTTCGGGAAAACCATGGAGAATGTACGGAATCGTGTAGATGTGAGGCTAATATCAAACAAAGCACAATGTCGCAGGCTCGTAGCAAACCCGTTATTCAAATCGGGGACTATTTATAACGAACAGCTTGCTCTGGTGCATATGAGGAAGAGCGAGGTGAAGCTCAACAAGCCAATTTATGTTGGCGCCTCAGTATTAGACCTGAGCAAGCTGCACATGTTTCAAATATATTATGGGATACTACGCCAGCACTATAACGACAATATTAGCCTACTCTACACGGACACGGACAGCTTGGTGTACCACGTTCGCACAGCCGACGCGTACAAGGATATGGCCACGGTTCCATTTTTGGTTGACCTCTTCGACACCTCAAACTATCCCCAGCCGAACCGATACGGCATCCTGGCTCGCAACTGCCTGGTGCCCGGCAAACTCAAAGACGAGAAGAAAGGTGATGTGGCTCTCGAGGATGCCGGTCTTCGCTCCAAAACCTATGCCATCAAAGCCGAGGGCAGCGTTACCAAGAAGGCCAAGGGTGTCGGCAGACAGGTGGTTCGGAAGCATCTCACATTCGAGGACTTCGTCGATTGCCTCAAGACCAGGTCGCCGGTTCTAAGAGCGGAACAGCGCATCCAGAGCGTCGACCATGTGTTGACCACAAACAAAGTTAGAAAAATTGCGCTGGATCCTAATGACGATAAGAAGTACGTCCTCGAGTGTGGTATTCACACATTGTCGTGGTGGCACTATCGCTTAGCAAAAAGCAAAACCTGCAACATATGTCCATCTTCAACAAAAGATTCATAAAAACAAAACAAAACAAAAAAAACAAAACATTTTGACTGTCATTACAAAAAACTTTGACCGTATTCTTAAATAACCAGCATGCCTATGAATTTGTTCGGTTTCAAAAAACAGATCATTATGGAAACCATACCAGATCATGAAGTCTTACCTTCCGTGTTACCTAAACTCAACGGTCTGTTGATCATTCACCTCAACAGCATTTGGACGAAACTGAATGACGATGTGGGCAAAATGTTTTATGTTTTTAATAACAATTTACATTTCTACGAAATTCCGATCGACGGGAAACTTCAAATCACCGTGAATCCGGTGAACGCAGGCGAAATCAAAATTTCTACCGGCAAGAACATTTTTCGAATCAAGCACGACAAGATGCTTTCTAACATTACGTACGATGTGTCTGCAGGAGATTATCTTTACATGGAACTCCTCGGAGATTACGACAAACTTATTCCTCTCTTCGTAGAATTACGAATCGTCTATCCTATTATAAATAACCGTTAACCAAAAATGCCTAACGACATTTTCGGCAACACCAAGCGTGTAGACCATGCAGAAGAGATTCTCATGTTGGACATTCGAGTTAAGAAGTTGAGGACCGATTTGATCGCTTTGCAGGAAACCTTAAACAAAAGTTTAGAGTCGGAAATCGCTACGCTCCAAACGCAATGTCTCGACCCCATTCTGAAAATCGATTCCGAACTGAAGACGCTGATAAAAAATTATGTCGACGTACCTTCTTACGACAGCGTTCAAAATATACAGTTGAGCGTGGATTCGCTTCAAAATGATTTGGCCAAATTACAGCAATTTCAATCGAAAAATGAAGATTTGGAAAAATTGAAACTCGAAATCGAAGAACGAACTTCCGCAATAGAAAAGAATTTCTCCGAACTTCAAACCGTGGTGAACGATATAGACGCAGAACGCTTGCATGTCGTCGTTTCCAAATTACAAGAAGAATTCACCGGCACGTTGGAAGAAATTAAATCCAAGTTGCAGACTTTGGAAGATACCATGACGAACCTACCATCGTCGGACGAATTGCAGGTCATCGGTAAAAGCGTCGCGAACATAAAAATTCAATTGGAGGCCTATCAAGATTTCGAACACATTCAAACCACCATCGCTACGCTTCAGGCGTCCTTGGAATTGATCAACGAAGAAATTAAAAATATTCACGCCGAAGCGAGAGCGTTGACGAGCATTCAAGACACGTTGAGCACGGTTCAGCAGAAGATCGAATATTTAGAAAATTTAAACGTCGAAACGAATCTCGCTCATTTTCATCACGTACTCGACAACATACAGGGTGAGTTGGAATCGTTACGGACGAGCGTGCCTTCGAGCGAAGATTTGGAAAAATTGAAAACGGCGGTGACGGCACTATCCGAATCGAGCGACATCAAAAGTTCATTGAGCGATCTCGAGAGTAGGGTGGCCAATCTCCCCACCTCCAAAGAATTGCACGCTTTGAAAAGGAACATATCACGTATGCTGAAACGACTAGAAACGGAAACGGCGAACGTGGAACAGATTCGAGACGAAATTAGTTCGCTGGTGTCGACGCTGCCCACTTCGCAGAGCGTCGCCGATCTTCACACGCAGTTTACAGAGATGCGAAGCATCGTGAACGATCTTACCGAGAAGAGCTCGAAATTGAATCAAGTCGAGAACCTTCAGAACATCGTCGCCAACATCAGAGATCAAGTCGGAGTGCTGGAATCCACGCAGGAATCGACGCTGGCCTCTTTCGGTGCCAAGTTGCAAGAACTCAACGAAAACTACAAGCAGTTGAACGTGGAAGTGAAAATCAAACCGTCGTTTTCTGCCGTAACGGATACCATAGTCGAGCATTTGCTGCCCATCGAAAATAAACTCGGACAAGTTCACAGTAATCTGCTCGGCGTCGACACTAAATTCGCTAAACTGCATTCTCTGCAAGCCATCGAAATCAACAGCGTACCCAATCAACAGAGAATCTCCACGTTCGTCGAAGGTAACAAACTGTACATGTTACATCCTTATCATCCGTACTACAAGTTTCTCCTCGATGGCACGATTCAGATAAACGAATTTTCGTACTGGTCTCACGGTAGAAAAGCTAGCGTTCCCACCATGACCTTGATATCGAATCGTGGTGTCCAGAAAGCAGGAAACATTCCTCTGGCACGTTGGAACGAAACGCGCAACATATATGAAATACACGAAGACGAAGATCTCACCGTTTTCGACGTGAGTGCCGGCGATAAGCTGATCATTCAAAACACGAGCGAAGTGCCACCCTCTTTGAATCCCATCACGCTTGTGCTTCTCTTGAAACGTAATCTCTAAAAAAATGTCTAGGCAAGCCATCGTCCAAGAATTGCATAAACCTGCACGCCGCAACTACGAACGTTTGGCTGTGGTAACCAAGGGCATCGACGACCTCTGGCAAAGCGACCTCGTGGAGATGAGTAGCGGCAATTTGAAAAACATACATAAATGGAACAAGGGTAACAAGTACCTCCTCACCGTCATAGACACGTTTTCGAAATTCGCATGGGCTCTACCTTTGAAAGCCAAAACGGGAACATGCGTCACGGAAGCATTCAAGACAATTTTTCGCGAAAGCGGCGGCAGACGACCACGGTTTCTGCAAACAGACAAGGGTAAGGAATTTTACAACGCCGTATTCCAAAAGTTTATTCAAAAACACAAGATTCGACATTATTCGACTTTCAGTCACATCAAAGCCAGCATCGTGGAAAGATTCAATCGAACCTTGAAAACACACATGTGGAAACGATTCACGCTTCGGGGAAATTACAAATGGGTCGACATCCTACCGGAACTCGTCGACACCTATAATAATACGGTACACAGAACGATAGGCATGAAGCCAGCCGACGTTACCAAGTCCGACGAGCAGCGTTTAATTTCTACCGTTTACTGTCCAAAGTACACACCCACGACAAAAAAAGCTAAATACAAAATTGGAGACCAGGTGAGGGTCAGCAAATTCAAACGAACCTTCGAGAAGGGATTCACAAAAAATTGGAGCACGGAACTTTTTACGGTGGTCCGAGTTCTACCCGGAAACCGACACACGTATATAATAAAAGATAGTAGCGGTGAGATTTTGAAAGGAAGATTTTACGAAGAGGAACTCTCTAAAACGAAACACCCCGACACGTACCTCATCGAGAAAGTATTGCGTAGGAAAGGTGACAAACTGTTTGTCAAATGGCTGGGACTTCCGGAAAAGAGTTGGATCGACGCGGACGAAGTGATCTTGTGAGTACGTGGAACGTGGTGAAGCGTCTACCGGATCCGGAAAGTCAAACGAGAAAAAAAAAGAACGGCAAGTTGCTTCCCGACAGCATCCGCTGTCTGATCGTAGGTCCTTCGTGGTGTGGGAAAACGACACTGCTCGTGGACAATTTTCTCCTCGCACCGAATTGGTTAGATTGGAAGAACAGGCACCTGTACGTGTTCTCGAAAAGTTTGGAGCAATCCAAATACCAGCAACTGATGAAACTGTACGATGGTCTGGACATTGCAACGTTCGCCTCGGAAATAAAACCACTCGACGATTGTCGTGAAAATTCAGTTGTTGTGTTCGACGACGCCATCCTGGAAAATCAAAATGAAATTCGCAATTTTTTCACGCAAGGTCGTCACAAAGGAATGGATTGTTTTTACCTAGCTCAAACGTTTTCCAAAATTCCAAAACAGTTAGTGCGCGACAACGCTAATTTCATATGTTTGTTTCGTCAAGATCACACCAACCTCAAGCATGCGTACGATGACTACGTAGGCGGAGACATGAACTACAATCAATTTTCGGAAGGCTGCTGTTCTACTTGCTGGAACGGTGACGATTTCGGATTCGCGACGATCGACATGACGAGGAAACCCAACGACGGAAAATACAGAAACAAAATCAACGATTTTCTAAACGTTGCAACGTTGTGAGAAACGACGTGTATAAATAAACATTATGACGAAACGAAAAATTGAGGACGAAAATCTCAAGCTTCGCGATTACCTCGCGAAACGCTTCAAAGGTTGGAAATCCGAGAATCGCGGATTCTACGAAGAGAAGAAACGTCAGGATCAACCCGTGATCGATGCCATCAGCAGTCTAGGTAAAGAAATTAAAAGTGTCACGGAACAAAATAAAAATTTGATCAACGAACTCGTACCGCTCGCAGCTAAAAGTTACGCCGTACCCACACCTATTTCGAGCATTCCTTCGACGCCGTTCGAACTGAAGGATGCACCGGCACGACGTCGAGCCATAGGCAGCAGGTCGTCGTCTTCGGATAAAATCGAGTTGGGACCTTTGGCACGAGACTACCTGAGCACGGGGAAATTCGACAAAGATGAAGTGTTCGGATTGTATCCCAGCATGGAAACCAGCGAAGGCGGCGGTGTGGTGTGGAAGATTGGGAAATCGAAGGTGACCTTCGAAGGCAACGACATTAAAATTAATTTAGGCGACAAGGATAGTTGGAACAGGTATCCGGGTACGGTGGGACTGTGGGAACTCGTCGCCAAAAAGCAGCCGAAAGATTACAACGACGAAGATTACCAAAGTTACAAGGAAATTCTGATCATGACGGATGCCTTGTACCAGAACAACGACGCCTCGCAGAATAGGGTGAAATCGAGCAGCGGCGAGAAGTACAGGAATCTCATCAAACCGATATGGAACCAGGTCAAAACAGGCAGCGGCGTCAAACGCTACAACACGTTACCCAAAGAATTCGTTTGGGTGGACGACGTTAGGAAACTCGTGGACCGATTGTTGGTGATAGCCGGCGAAGAGAATGCAGGCAACCGTAATTTCGACAACGAGAAGGTTGGCATCGTGGACATGATCAGCACGAAACTTTCCAACTTCATCGTGAACGACGACAAGGGCATAGGTTACCTGATCAAAATCATCAACACGCTGCCTCCGAAATTTTGGAACGTGGCCGAAGGAAAGGGACTCGTGAACGACATCATCAACAAGTTACCTTTCGAGATGCATCTACCTGGCTACCAGTACTGCGGACCGGGTACCAAACTCGAGAAAAGATTGGAGAGAGGAGACAAGGGTGTGAATCCGTTGGATGCCGCATGCAAAGATCACGACATCGCCTACAACACCACGCAGACGGATCTGGACGCACGTCACGAAGCAGACAGAAAGTTGGAGCACGCAGCTTTCGAAAGGTTCGTGAGCAGAGACGCATCGCTGGGTGAACGGGTCGCCGCACTGGGTACCACCATCGCCATGAACACGAAACAAAAATTGGGGTGGGGTATATAAATAACATACCGTAAAAAAACTACACAAGAAAAAATATCAGAATATATATATAAATAACATACCGTGAAAATAACACATAGACCATCAACATGAAGCCCAAGGGTGTCGTGTACCAGATACCATACTCCAATCTTAAAAATCTAGGTGCTCTCGATGGGTTACTCACCAAGAAACAACGCGAGAAGAAACGTTCTTGCTTGTCGAAAGGACACGGAATGAAATTACTTCTCAGCACACCTCAATTGAGACGCTTGCAGCGTTCGCGGAAACAGCAAAAGGTCGGAGGTTTCATATTCAGCATCCCGGCCATCCTGGCAGCATTGGGGGCCGTTGGAAGTTTAGCCGGCGGAAGTGCCGCCATCGCGAAAACCGTCATCGACTCGAAGAAGAACAAGGCCGAGTTGGAAGAACAAAAACGTCACAACCTGGCCATGGAGAAGAAAAAGGGGAAGGGCGTGATGAAAAAGTTTAAAAAAAAGAAACAACGGCACTCACCAACCGAGACATTGAATCTCTGATCGAACCGTTACAAATCAAACACTTCAGAGGAGTTTTCATGTCCGACTCGTTACCTTCAAGCGTTAAAAAAAAAGAATGCGGAGTAGTCAACTTGGACGGTCAAGAAAATCCAGGCACGCATTGGATATGTTACCACAAAAATGATGATAAAGCATTCGTTTTCGATTCTTTCGGAGGTGTTCCACCTACAAATTTAATTCATTATCTGAAGACGAACAAAACCTCTATATACTACAACGACGAACTCATTCAAAATTTCGGAGACGTGAACTGCGGTCATCTCTGCCTCTCCGTGCTCGCGTTTCTCTCTAAAATAAATAACCCTACGATCGAGGATTTCCAGAAAGCACTGTGGAACCTGAAACAGCATCACTAGGATGGGCGTGTTCCATCTCATGAGCGAATCTTCAATCTTGAAACTCACGCTGCACGACGACATCGTCTATCCTAAATCCGTGGCTCTGCGTGCATTCTACAGCATGTACCTCATACGTAACGTCACGCAGCACAACAACAAAATTAGCGTCGGAAGCGAACACATCGTCGTCACGCCAGGACAATACAATCTTTCCACTTTGCAAGCTCAATTACCCAAAGGCACGTACCTTTCTCAAAATTCGGTCACTCACAGAGTGGAAATCCTATCCGCGACGGAGACCGTGGACCTGGGCACCATGGGAGAACTTTTAGGTTTCGAGAATAACACAAAACTCGAAGCTGGCATCAAGCACGTAGCAACCAACATTCCTAAATTCTTGGCCATAGAAACTCTGAACGTACACTGTAACGTGGCCGAAGGTATGATCACGAAATCTTCGGACGGATTGTTAGGAAGTCACAAGCAGACGGGAATCATAGCCACTTTCAAACCAAGTTCCGAGTTCATGGAACCGATCATCTACACGCCCTCTTCGCCGATCTATTTTCCAGTATGTCGCAACCGCATAGACGACATAGAGTTGGTGGTGACGAACGAGAAAGGCGACGTGGTGGATTTCGCAGGTGCCACTACGACGGCCATCGTGGAGATCAACGTATAATAAATAACCATACATGTAAAATGGAGCAAATCGAAAGTTACGAATTGCAATCTTTCCCTCCCAACCGTCGCACGTTCGCCAATCTGAACGAAGCGAACAGGGAGATCGAATACGACGTGGACGTAGGCGATGGGTTTGTTCATCCTCACAGAGCGGACCTCTACCTTCAATTCGACGTGGTGAAGAAAGAAAGCGGAGACGCGTTTCCCGCAGCAGCAAACTTGATACTCGTGGACAACTACGTGCCTCACCTGTTCTCGCAGGTGGAGGTGAGGAAACACAACACCGTCATCGACAGAATAGATTATCCAGGCATCACGTCGACGGCAGTGGGAACGTTGAAATTATCCAAAACGGACGCAGCGTACTACCAGGCCGGGGGATTCGAAGCCGGGACCAAAATATCGACGAGAAGTCACACGGTGCTTTTTCCCATGCGTCTGCTGCCTGGTTTCTTCTCGGACTACAAGGAGATCATGTGGAAGGGAGGACTGAGGATCACGTTTCGAAGAGCGGCCAACGACAACGACGCACTGATGCGATACGCTACTTTGGGTCCGGACGGCACCACGCCGATAGCCAACACTTTACCCGAAGCAGCGAAATGCGTCATCCGGAGCATGGAATTGAGAATGCCGGTGGTGGAATACGAAACGAACTACGCCCTCAAGTACAAAGCGGAGATCTTGAAAAGTCCGCAGGTGCCGATTCACTTTCACGGTTACCAGTGCGTGCAGAAGGTGGCGTCGGGAAGTCACATGGAATTCGACGTGACGACGCAGTTCAACAACATACAGTTCGACATGCCAGATTTCGTCGTGGTGCTTTTTCAGACCGGGAGGGACAAGAATCAGGAAAAAGATTCCAGCAAGTTCGACGACTGCAAGATCAAGAACGTTTATCTGAAGAACGGACGCAACGAAGTGTTCCCGCGCGAGAATTACAACCTCGACGTGACCAAAAACGATTACCTCAAACTTTACGAAGCGTTCTCGGCTTACAAACGCGTGACCGAGGGAAGCGTGGACATGTACCCAGCGAGTTCAAAGCACGGAGACCCATGACCGTCATCAACACATCTAAGAGAAAGAAGGTTGTGGTCAACGATCGAACCAACATCAAGGTCGTCTGCGAGTTCCACGATGCCTTGCCCGAGGATACCCTATGCAGTGTCATCCTGATTGCAGAGAAGTCCTTCGCCTACGACGTGAAGAACGAGAGGGTCACAGAGCAGTTTTAACAAGTTTTTTAACATCTTTTCTTGCACAAATAAGAAATTTTTTGTACTAGCACAATCAGTTACAATAGCACAATACGAATTTCACTAGTTCAGATCAGTTACAAATGTCAATTTCATTAGTTATCAGTTACAATATCTTTTTTGCACTATAGCACGAGACAATCAGAATTTGCACAAAATTTGTTGTTGTTTTTTACACGTGAAAATTAACAATAAAATTTCTTTTTTTATCGTTTCAGATGCTGTCGAAACATCAAAAACACATACACACACACTAAAAAAAAAGCATGCAACTTTATTTGTAACACACACATATTCTCCATCTTCATCAAGAAAATATTATAATAAACATAATTATTTTTATCTATATCTCACAATAAAACTCTATATCCAAAAATATCACAACATCAAATACCACTAGAGTCGTTAGTACACGTTGCATGCATTACGGAGGTCCTCTGTAGGGTTTCATGGAAGTTTGGGGGGAAAAAAAAAACACGTGAAACCCTACAGAGGTGCGGTTGTAGATAACCGCAGCCGTTAGAACCTTTTTGGGTTGGGCACCACGCACCCTGGCGGGGTTAGGGGCCAGTTATCCTAAAAAACAACAATTATTATTTTGTTTGTTTGTTTGCGTCACAATACATAAGCGCGCACGCGTGTGTGGCACATCGTTTCCCCGAGAGAAGTTTACAAAAGTCACAATATATAAACATTGGCCTCTCTCTCTTTTTTTTTTTTTTTGGAACTTGGAAAAAATTTACAATAAGAGGACATCGCTCACCACTGTTGCCGGCCATAAATCTCTCTCTCTCTTCATCTTACAGCAACATTGGCATCTCTATTTTTTTTAGTTGTAAGTAAATTGCCAACACACTCTAGTTAATAATGCTACATATTATACGCAGACACGCACACACATACTATATTACCATCCGCCCATCTCTCTCTTTTTTACGACAGTGCGTGTTTGTTGCCTAACCTAACCTAACCTAACCTAACCTAACCTAACCTATCTTCTTGTTTAGTATATGTAGGTTGGCAAAAATTGCTTTATGCACTGTAACGCAAGCCTCAAGCAAAGTTGCCAGCTTCTTGCTTTAGGTTAGGTTAGACAAAAAAAACTGTAGGTGGGCTGTCGGTTGTTTAACTCTCCCCTCTCTCTCTCTCTCTCCTCTCTCTTTTTTTGTAAAAAGCCATGGCAAAAGTACCAGTAGGTTGGCAACCTTGCTTTATGCACTGTAAGGCAAGCCTCAAGCAAGGTTGCCAGCTCCTTGCTTTAGGTTAGGTTAGGTTAGGTTAGGTTAGGTTAGGTTAGGTTGGAGTAGGTTAGGTTAGAGTAGGTTAGGTTAGGTTAGGTTAGGTTGGGTTAGGTTGGAGTAGGTTAGGTTAGAGTAGGTTAGGTTAGGTTAGGTTAGGTTAGGTTAGAGTAGGTTAGGTTAGGTTAGGTTAGGTTAGGCTAGGTTAGGTTAGGTTAGGGTGGGTTAGGTTGGGTTGGGTTGGGTTGGGTTGGGTTAGGTTAGGTTAGGTTAGGTTAGGTTAGGTTAGACAAAAAAAACTGTAGGTGGGCTGTCGGTTGTTTAACTCTCCCCTCTCTCTCTCTTTCTCCTCTCTCTTTTTTTGTAAAAAGCCATGGCAAAAATACCAGTAGGTTGGCAACCTTGCTTTATGCACTGTAAGGCAAGCCTCAAGCAAGGTTGCCAGCTCCTCGCTTTAGGTTAGGTTAGGTTAGGTTAGGTAAGGTTAGGTTAGGTTAGAGTAGGTTAGGTTAGGTTAGGTTAGGTTAGAGTAGGTTAGGTTAGAGTAGGTTAGGTTAGGTTAGGTTAGGTTAGGTTAGGTTAGGTTAGAGTAGGTTAGGTTAGAGTAGGTTAGGTTAGGTTAGGGTGGGGTGTTGGCAGCCGTCGGTTGTTTAACTCTTCTCTCTCTCTCTCCTCTTTTTTTTGTAAAAAGCCATGGCAAAAATACCAGTAGGTTGGCAACCTTGCTTTATGCACTGTAAACCAAGTCTTAAGTAAAATTGCCTGCTCCTTGCTTTAGGTTAGGTTAGACAAAAAAAAGCTGTAGATGGGTGTTGGTAGTTGTCGGTTGTTTAACTCTTCCCTCTCTCTCTCCTCTCTTTTTTTTTTTGTAAAAAATTATTGCAAAAATACCAGTAGGTTGGCAACCTTGCTTTATGCACTGTAAGACAAGCCTCAAGCAAGATTGCCAGCTCCTTGCTTTATGCACTGTAAGCCAAGCCTCAAGCAAAATTGCCAGCTCCTTGTTTTAGGCTAGGTTAGACCAAGAAATAAAACCTTGGTGATTTTTTTCGAGTAAAATATTAGCAACACTGCGAGAAAATAGAATTTATGCCTTACGAGAAAAATCCATTAAGGCGAGCCTCAAGCAAGATTGCCAGCTCCTTGCTTGAGGCTACGTTAAACCCAAAAAAAACCTTGGTGATTTTTTCGAGTAAGCAGCTGGCAACACTGTCAGCTTCAGGGGGCTCATGCCTTACGAGACAAATCCATTAAGGCGAGCCCCAATTGAGGACGTTCAACCGGTCCGTTACCTCTACTATCGTTCGTTACCTTCTAAGTCTTGTGCTCGATGCGGAAAAATGATCAGCATTACAAATTTAAGTGAACAACTGAAAATTTGCAAACCATCGACCGAACAAGGAATATTGAAAAGAAAAATCGATGATCCAGGAACCGAAGCTTCTACTTCCAAACAAGTTAAATTATCCGATGAACGAAAACCAATTAGATCTGCATTCAACCGTCATATTCAGGATTTCTCTTTTACTTCGGAACCAGGCTGCGACATTCTTAGTTTCTTGCGTGAAACGAAAACATCTGTATCT